>NC_025702.1:8280099-8313077 GCF_000633955.1 Camelina sativa | reverse complement strand
TTTAAAGAATGAGTTGAAATAATTTTGCAAGACAAAAAGTATATTTATCTCTGTATTCTATTTGTAAATAAACCTAAAAATATTATACAAACAAAATAATTTATTTTTTTGTAATTATACAATTGTTCATTTCTAATTTCTACTTGGGTAGGTCTCCTTTATTTCAATTTGGTTCTTTAATTTCGTTAGGCGATTTAGCTAACTGTGTCACTTGGCAACTATTATTTAACTAACCCGCTTTCGATTTCCCTTTTTAAAATTTTCTAATATTCTCCATCACAACAGCTGGTAAATATTTTTTTTTTATTAATTATAATAATTTTTTTTTCTCTCCCCTTTATATCTTTCTCTTCCTCCCGACCCTCTCTCAATTTTCTGCAATTTCATTTTTCTCTTTTTATTTATCATCATTCAAACGATTATTGTATCTAATAAATGGTATAATCCAGTTGGGTAACACCGAATTAGCACGCAACTGACCAAAAAGATCATTGGTTCCAATTATAGATTGAATTAGCGCTATGGATTTGGCCAAATATTTGAACACTGGTTCCAGTTATATATTGATCAAATCTTTCACCACCAAATTGAGTTAAACCGAATGATGTTACAAACCAAACCGAATAACCATAGATCCAATTAAAGACCCAACACAAAAACATGCGGATCTAATTATGATTATCTGGTTGATTTAATTGAAAATTTGATATTCCTACACTAACCTTCTCGATTTCAATTAAATGATTCCTTTTGTCAAAATTGAGTGGCAAATTTCGTAAATACTAACAATATTTTGGATATTTTCTATTTTGTACTTCTTTTTTAATAGTATTAAGATTGTGTGAAGTATGAATAAAATAAAACTTCATTATATAATTATTATTAACAGTAACGAACATCAGCCGTCTTAGCTCAGTGGTAGAGCGCGTGGCTTTTAACCACGTGGCCGTGGGTTCGATCCCCACAGACGGCGATTTTCTTTTTATGCTTCAGACTAATAATTGCTGGCTGTTGTTACTCATTCGTTTTAACATCGTCCTAACACTCAAAATGTTAGTTTATGAAATAAATATATTGTAAATGTCTTCACAATGATTATTGTAAATTTTAACATAATTATTATATATATGAAACATTTTTTTCCAGAATTATCTCTTAGTTCATGCATGATTAATTCACAAGTCAATAAACCATATTCATTGTCTAATAAAGAAACTAATTACAAAAATCTATCGAAGAAGAAAATAATCACAAAAACGAATCTTTGAATTACTTTTTTTTGTTCAAATCTTTGACTTGCTTATCATATACCAAATCTTAGTAATTATCACATAGATTTGATTATATGTTTTAAGTAATTGTATCAATATGATCTTGGTTTAATTACATTACTGGATTTTGAGATTTCATGGTTTTTGTGGTTACAAACTTAGTTTGTTAATATATATATATATATTTAAAAAAAACTAAATTTGTTAGCTTAAATTGTTTATCATATTTTATCGTTTTGATATTATAATTCTCACATATGTTTAATATAATAATCATCTTCTAACAGTTTTTGGACTATACTTTTTCACCTGTCAAACCATTAGGTGGTAGTTCACGTATAAATGGAAAACAATTTTCACATGTATCTTGAATACATTAAAGTTTTTTTTTTTTTGATAATGTTCATGCATTAAGGCTGATTTGGACGTTCATTTTTTTTTCTAATAAAAGAAAGATATCCTATGTAACACAACTTTATTACAAGTAGATTTTTTTTTGTCTACCTATAATCTAAAATTAATTGTTTCGTATTAAAAGAAAAATTTTATACCTCTTCATTACTATATAATACTACAGTCTACACATTAACAACCTCAAAGCAAACACACAAACAAGAAAGAAAAGAAAAACAAAGAGAGAAAAATACTTTATAATGACGAGAAAGAAAGTGAAACTTGCTTATTTTTTAAATGATTTTTCGAGAAAAACAATTTAAAAAAAAAAAAAAAGGTTTGATGAAGAAAGTAAACGAACTCTCCACTTTTTGTGGCATCACTGCATGTGCGATCTTCTTTAGTCCATACGATACCACTCCTGAAGTGTGGCCATCAAATTCTGGTGTGCAAAGGATAATTTCTGAATTTAGGACACTCCCAGAGATGGACCAGCAAAAGAAGATGGTAGATCAAGAGGCTTTTCTCAAGCAAAAGATAGCAAAAGCAATCGAGAATTTGAGGAGACAACAAAAAGACAATAGGGAGCTCGAGATGACTGAAGTTATGTTCCAATGTTTGATTGGAAACATGGGAATGTTTCATCTAAATATTCTAGATCTTAATGATTTGGGTTATTTAATTGAGCAATATCTTAAAGATGTTAATCGCAGGGTCGAAATTTTGCAAAATTCGGGTATGGAAATTGGCGAATCTTCTTCTACTGTGGCGGTTACTTCTGAAGAGAGTAGACTGATGGTGGATTCGGTGGCTACAAACACTCCAACTGCTACAACTTATGAGGTGGGTTCTTCGTCCGCGGCAATCACAACTTTGATAAATCCTATTCAGCAGCAACAATTTTTTCGCCCAACAGCTCCACAAATTGGAGTTTATCAGCCCCTTCAAAATCTGAATTTAAATTTGATCATAATAACAATCAAAACCAACAACAATGGTTTACGGAAACAATGAACCATGAGCAAATGAGGTATCCATCAGAACCCATGAAGTTTCCATTCATGGATGACAACTGCCATAACCACAACCACATCCACCACCATCAAGAAGAGAACTAACATCAAATCAATGGCAAGTTGTCCACCGCTCTCGTTGCCGCCAACTCAAGCAGTACAATCCCTATTACTTATCCAAATAATACCATTAATCTATGGTTTCATTAGGATTTTGTTGAATCTAGTACTACGATAATTTCAAGAATAAGAATTTTAAATTTTTTATAAGCAAAACTATATTTAGTTTTTTTTTTCTTATTGTTATAAATTGCACTACAATATATGTTCTTAATTTTTTTTTTCACAATGATATGTTAAGTCTTTGGATGTTAAAGAATTTTGATATTCTTATTTTATTGTGTCATTTCTTTGTTTGTTATGTGTGTTTTTTTTTTGCCATATATGTGTTTTTATATAAATTGTCTAGTAAATTTTTGGTGTTTATTAAAATTAAGGTTTCTATTAAATTTTAATGTTTAGTTTTGCTAATCAGGAACTCTAACAGCACTTCCTTGATGGAGGAATGGGCACATATCAAGGCCGAGCAACAATAGAGGAGGCAGAATGTACTGCTCTAATCTGGGCCATTCAATCAACTTGGGCGTTTTGCTATTGTTCGATGGAATTTGAAGGTGATAATTCAACGGTGAATAAAATTATCAACAATCATGGGTCAATAATAGCCTAGTAGGCGATCCCACTAAAGTTAAGATATTCTCCTACTTACTATTATCATTTTCTGCGAAGAGAAAGGAAAAAAAAAAAAAAAGATTAGGTGAATTTGGTTAGAACATTCACATGCAATGAATCTGTCCCAGGAATACTATTATACTATTAGAAGTTTGCTAACCGAACCAATTTAGGGCAAGGGAGAACCGGACCAATTTAATTCCGGTTATATGTATCACTGAAATTCCCGGTTATATCCGGTTAAATGAGAACCAGTATTTGGCGGTTACGGCGTCTGCTGCTCTGTTTTTTAGTTCCAGCTCAAAAGAGACGCGTTGATTGGAGAAACCGAGAAAGAGAGAGGGAGAAAAATTAGGGTTTAGGCTATGAGAAGAGGAACAAAGATCTGAGGAGGCAGAGAGAGAGAGAGAGAGAGATCTGAATCAAGCCACTGAGAATGAGACCTCAATCGTCGCCGATCTCTGAAATGGGCGCCACCGACGATATGCATGAAGCACTGTTCGCGAAGAGAGGCTGTTGTTTCCTTATGCCATGCCTCGCCTCATCCAAGCCATCGAATCACGGCGGATCTTTGTGGTGGCAACGGATCAGGACCGTGGAGCCTGACAAACGACGATGGTGGATTCGAGGGTGGCGGAAGATGAGAGAGTGGTCTGAGCTCGTCGCTGGTCCTAGGTTGAAGACTTTTATCCGCCGATTCGGACGCAACCGCTGCTGCGGCGTAGGAGGAGGAGGAAACAGCGGTGGTGGTGGCGGGTGCGCTGGAAACCATAATCATCACGGTAAATTCGGGTACGATCCCTTGAGCTACTCGTTAAATTTCGATGACGGGAAACAAACCGGACAGTTCGACGACGAGTTTCCGTACCGAGATTACTCGATGAGGTTCGCCGCGCCTTCCTTGCCGGTCTCTACTAAATACTCTATCGATTTAGATAGCGATAAGGACGCGCCGCCGTTTTGCAAGTGAATGTCACGCGCCTCGACTTTATTGTAGTCAGTCTTACGTGGGTCGACTCAAGTGCGTGTGTGCGTGAGAGAAGGACGAGAGAGGGCACTCGTTGGACATAAAATTAAAATCTATCTTGCACCTTTTTTTTTAATAATAAAAAAATATATATTTAATGTCATTAGCTATGTGTGTATTTAAAAGAAAATAGCCTCTTTCTAAGTAATTCTACAACAAATTAGCAAGGAAAATATTGTGAACGTTGTTTCTTGTTTTTGTTCTTAAAAAACAAGAAACTAGTAGTCGTGGACGTTTTGACTCTAATCCTCTGAGCTACAAGCCCCCACCCATCTCGAGATTGAGGTTGTCATTTTTTAAATCGTTTTGTGTTACCTAAATTATTTATACTAATCGAGTTGTTTAAATCGGATTATTCAGTTTTAGAGAAATTCGGTTATCAAATATAGCATGATTTGGTTTGGGTTAGTTCGGAAATTGGTTTGTTTGGATTGGTTCTTAGCTAAAATTTATGCTTTGAGTACACCAAATTTTTCTAATTCGGTTTATTTGTTTTTTTTCTTTTCAAGTTATTTATAAGGCAAAACCTAATAACAATAACCAAATTAACAAAATTAAAAAGACCAAACCTAATAAAACTATGAGGGCATTTCCCATTGTAAATGCTAATCACCAGAGTTGTTCACATAAATTAATAATAAGAAAGACGGGAGAAAAAAGTGAATCGTTTCAAGTAAAGTTTTTCAATGTTTCTCCACAACTGTCAATTTTTTAGTAGTTATTGTTATTAAAGATAATAAATATTTAGATATAATTAAAATAATATTTTTTTAAAACCTTTACTGCATTGTTGTGGTGGTGATGGTCTGTGAGAGTGAGCCCACACCAAATTATACTAATAATTAACCCATCTTAAATTCATCTAAATCTAGGGTTTTCAATAAAGTGATGGTAAACCGAACGGCGAGGGCAACCTAAAGCACTTGAACTTGTAGTTCTGATTTAAAATGAAACAAATATAGCACATGAACTATATAGATTTGACGTTGTCGCATCTATCTATCTACACAGTATATATGTATATATATATATATATGGTTGACATTTGTATAAATGGAATAAATGTAAAGTAAGATATCATATTGCTATTGGCATGAAAAGAGTAATAGTAAATAATCTATATAACTTGTTTTTTAGACGTCGTATTTTCCCCTTGGAACTATAATATCGTACTGGATCCACATCGAACTTTGGCCTCTTTCTAGAGCTCCTTCGAACTTAAGTGGCCACCTATTTCTACCCGAATCAATACTTCTATGGTTATTTCTCTATTTTTTTTGGTTTAAACGGTTTACAAAACAAACCAACGCACAAATCCAGTATGAAACCAATTTTTTAAACTAGATAAACATTAAAAATTTGACCCAACCCGTAAAAATATGTCCACCATATTTTTCTTCACTCGGTTCTTCAAACTAAAAAAAACAAATATTTTGTGAATTTTGATTTCAAAACTACAAAAGTACATTGGAAAATCATTGTAATTAGCCCTAGGCATATTACCTTGAACCCGAAACCCGAACCCGAACCCGAAGTAGAGGGTTCGGGTAGTGTCTAATACCCGATCGAGTGTAATACATTTAAGGTTTGGATATCCGATCGGGTTTTACCCGATACCCGAAAGAAAACCCCAAACCCGAACATATATACATACATTACATTATGTATATACCTAAATCCCTAAGTTTGATTCTTCCTCTTTTTTCTAAGAGTCTGTTCGGTTTCTCATCTCCAATTATTTAAAATAGAGATCATCCCCAATTATTCAAATTGGAAGAAACACCAAGTCGAGTTGTCGCATCTTCTCCTCCTTCTGAAACTTCACGGAGGAAATCGAAGGTTTGTCTTCTTACTCTGTTCTTGTTGTTTGCCCAGGGCGTGATGGTGAAGTGTTTGTCATTTGGTTTTGTAAAATTTTTAAATGCGGATGTTACAACTTACAAACTTAGTTTCTGTATATTGATGGTAAGAAGTTCTTACTAAGAACAGTGGGGCTCTTGAGTCTATTAGTTTCGGTTTTGATTGATTATAATTTGGTTTTGATTTGTCTATTACGCTTATTCTTTTAAATGGAGAAACTGTTTTCTTGACTGTTATTTAAGCAATTTGGTTTTGATTGATTACAATTTGGTTTTGATTTGTCTTTTAAGATGCAATGCTTGATTTTGGCCAAGCCGTGCTTGATGATGATTGTTATTGATGATGCGTTTTGGTTTGAATGTGCAGATGGACTCATCATCTCCAATTTTTGATGATGAAGAGAGAGATATACACGAAGAAGAAGAGTTTTTAACACCTGAGTCTAACCGAAGGGGGAAAAAGAAACAAACACGCAACAGCGGTTCCGAGTCTGAGCAACCTGAGTCTAAGTCTCCAAAGATTCTCAACCCAAGATCAAATGTGTGGCAACACTTCACAAGATTGAAGGACAACCGTGACAAAGGTAACTGCAACTATTGTGGAAAGGAGTTGAGTTGTCCAACAAAAATCAGGGACAAAAACTTTGTGGAATCATCTAAAAAATCGGAAAGGCATACAAAGCATGGGAAGAATGTCAAAATCCTAGTGAAGGTCAACAAGTTATTAAT
This sequence comes from Camelina sativa, assembly GCF_000633955.1. Taxonomy (NCBI): domain Eukaryota; kingdom Viridiplantae; phylum Streptophyta; class Magnoliopsida; order Brassicales; family Brassicaceae; genus Camelina; species Camelina sativa. The sequence goes on along the minus strand of NC_025702.1, from coordinate 8,306,053 downwards.
AAAGATGGGATTTTCCAGTCTGGAAAAGTGCCTGAGCATATTTTTAGAGAAGCATTGAATGAAATGGTGGTAATAGGAGAGTTACCATTGTCATTTGTAGAAGGAATGGCACTTAAACACTTTTGCAACAAGGTGATGCTTCTATTTTATTTTGCGACTTGTTTTAATATACATGATTCTAATTGATTTTTTCTACTTAGGTAAACCTATCCAAGCCGCATTCAAGAAGGACAACATGAATAGATGTAGTAAAGATGTTTGCTGAGAGGAAAACTACTCTTAAAAAATGGTTTCTCACTACCAAGCAAAGAGTCTCATTGAGAACTGATATATGGGATTCCTCTATAACCGGTACAGTTTTTTAAATCAAAATTTCAATATTCTCATCATTGTTTTTACTCAATTAGTGAAGATACTTATCAATGTTTTTTTTATTCACAGGTTCAAGTTATATGGTTATAACTGCACACTACATTGATAAGAATTGGCGTCTAAAGAAGCTAATTATAGGATTCAAGCATGTTGAAGATCACAGAGGTACAACAATCGCCAATACACTGCTGAAATGTCGCCAATAGAAAGGTTGTTTACTATTACTGTTGATAATGCAACAGCTAATACTAGTGCTTCGAGTAAGTTTCAGTCTGCTTTCTCTTTAGTTAGTAAAGATTCTTTGGTTCTTGATGGGGACTTTATGCATTTGAGATGTGCTGGGCATATCAATAACTTGATAGTGAAGGACGGTATGACTGAAGTTGATTCAAGTGTGGCTGCAATCCGCAATGCAATCTCATATGTTAGAGCGGGTCCAAATCGGAGGAAGTCGTTTCAGTTGAGAGTCGATTCTGGTAGGTTTTCAAAGGGAAGTTTTCCATTAGATGTCTGCACTAGATGGAGTTCGACATTTTTGATGTTGACTAGGGCAATAAAGTTCAAAAGAGCATTTGATAGGATGGAGTTTGAAGATAAGTTGTATAATGATCATTTTTTAGAGACTGAAAATGGAGTGAAAAGGATTGGACTTCCTCAGAAAAATGATTGGCGTAAAGTTGAAAGGTTAGTGAAGTTTCTAAATGTCTTCTATCATGCGACATTGGTTGTATACGCCTCTACTACTATGAATGCATTTAAGTGTTATGGTGAGATAGTTAACATAGCTGTGAAGCTTCGGTTTCTTTGTAATAATGTTGATAGTGAAGTGAAAGTAAATGCAGAGAAGATGTTTGACAAATTCGACAAGTATTGGGATGGCCTGCATAACATCAACAAGATGTTAGTTATTGTCAGTGTCTTCGATCCGAGAAAGAAGATGTAATATGCAAATTTGTGTTTTGAGGAGCTATATGGGGAAGGGAGTGTAAAAGCTAAGACATTGTATGATTCGGTGGTGAATATCGTTCGTGATATGTATAAAGAGTATTCTACAAGATCCAACACAGCAACAAATGAGGAACTTTCTCAGTCTCAGTCCTCAACTCAGAATACACAAGAGAGACAAACAGACCGAGTATTTGATTCGATGGAGGATGAGTTTGATGGCTACAACCCAGTGGACCATAAGTATGATACACTGCTTAAGAGATTGGAGTTAGAAACACAAATGAATTGGATACTTATCTCAGGGAAGAAGATGAGAATCATGATTTGATGATGGAAATTGAGTATGATGTACTCTCTTGGAGGAAATTCAATAGTGGCAAGTATCCTATTTTATCTCAGATGGCTAGGGATTTATTTGCTATGCAGGTGTCTTTAGTTGCTTCTGAAAGTGCTTTTAGCACTAGTGGAAGGGTAATCAACCCATATAGAAGTTGTCTCACACACTATATGGTTGAGATTTTGATATGTACAGAACAATGGCTCAAACAAGACCTCAAGTTTGAAGATACAATGCTTACAAATGCACAGATTCTTGCTGACTTTGAGTTTGAGGATGAGCTTGAAAGAGGTTTGTTTCTTATCTTGTTTAATGCTTACTATCTAAAAGTTTTTGGTGTTAATATAAACTTATCTCTCAGTGCTTGTAATTATTTTTTTTTCAAAGTATGAAACTGATTCAGAAGGACCTTAAGTTATTCACATCACAAAAGGGAAAATGCAAAAGAGAAGTGAACCAAAGAATGAAAGAAGCTGTTTTGGAAGATTTCAAGTTGATTTTCTCTTTATTTTCGAATACTTGAACTTCTCAATTGTTTGTTGAATATTTTGGAAGACTTGAATTTCTTATTACTTTTGCTTTGAACATTTGACATTGAATTTAAGTGCTTAAATTTCAGGTTAAGTGTTTAAGCTTGATCGGGTTTTGATCGGGTTTTGGACAATCCGATTGGGTTCTTCGGGTTTCGAGTATACCCGAACTAAACCCAAACCCGAAGGAACCCGATCCGAATCCGACGCGATAGTATATAATACCCGATCAGGTTCTATATGTGTAAATCCGAAAACCCGAACCCGATCAGGTTCGAGTACCCGAATGCCCAGGGCTAATTGTAATTAACCAAAATCATTTCAATTGAGATTTGATAATCTATGGATAATCTAACAAGGATGTTACGCACGTCTTTCCTCTTCAGATTTTTTTTTTCTGGGCAAGTTTTCAGATTTCTTCTCATCTGTCCATTCTCATAGCAATCTGAATCATCTCTTTGATTCCTTGATTCCATTCTACGCCGTGAGTCACTTCCATGACTATTCATCATCCATCCATTACACACCTGAAGAAATCAAGACTCAGGATTTTGACCTAATTTCATAAAACAATTGAAATTACATTAGAAACAAAACAAAAACCAGACCTGGTCATCATTATTATCATCGTCACTGTCGTGAAAAGTAGAAGATGAAGCAAGACAAGAAGAGTGAATACCACAAAAGACTCTTTGATCTTCTCCGCTTCACCACCACTAGAAGATGACGGAGGAGGTTGAGCCACGTTGTTATCATCATCTCCTCTCACCACAGACTAGCCATGACATGATTTGCTCCGCCCAGATCCCATCTTCTTCTCAAAACAGTTAAACAGCAAACTTTATGCTAAAATCACATCATTACCACAAGACCTACAAGTTTTTCCCCAATCTTCTTCTATCTAATAATAACCCACACAATTGAAACCCTCAATTCAAAATCCAAAGGATAAGACTATCTTGGCGTGACGAGAGATTAATGAGGCATAACGCAAAGGTCCCAATCTCAATTATTTTTAAGCTTTATTTTCTGTTTTTTTAATTAAATTTTCTGCTTTCTTCATCCGGTTTGATGGGTTTAATTTTAAAATCAGGTTGAAATAAGGTTTAATTCGGTTAATAGGATTTATTTGTTGGTTAAGCAAATATTAAAACAATTGTAAACCGTACAAACCATATTTATGGAGAATTAGACGAGAAGTTTTAATCCAAAGGGAAAATAAACCATATTTATGGAGAATTAGATGAGAAGTTTTATTCCAAAAGAAAAATAGCAATAAAAGTATGGATTCAGGTAGAAATAGGTGGACCACTTAAGTTCGAGGCAGCTCTAGAAAGAGGTAAAAGTTCGATGTGGATCCAGTACGATATGATAGTTTCGAAGGGAAAATAGGACGTCTTTCCTTTGGTGAATTTATATAACTTGTTTGAAAACAAAGTAACATCTTAATTACATTTTATATGTTCAACATCTTATTAACATTTCAAACAAGTGTGTAGCATCAGGATTTAGAGGTTCATAGGATTTGGATGAGGGCAAAGCGTGTGAGAATTAGTGTAACATCATGATTAGGTTAATATGATTTGGATTAGGAAAAGTCGTGTAAGAATGGTTGGTTACCAGGACTCGTCTTGTTCTGCTTTTTATGGGATCGCTTGTTCAGCATCCTCCTTGGCCTTTTATAGAATTCTTGATGTACCAAACCACCGTTCTTATTTTGGTGAAATTTTCTGTTTTTTTTTTTCTTCTTTTCTGATGCGCTCTTTCTTCTAGTTGATTTGATCGTGCTTATCCTATGAATTTAGAAAAGGTATAACTTTTGAAAGGAATCTATAGTAATAGTATGGGTACAAGAAATCACTCGCTCACATCATAAAGCACTTTCACCCATTCCTTGATGTTGTTTCTAGTCACCCCCTAGCACCGTAACCCCGCCTAGCACCGTAACCCGTGGATGATTTTTTTGTTTTTACAAATTTTCATATATTAGTCGAATGAAGATGCGTTAGCTGAAACGAACGTGTGTTTCTTACTCATGCAAATAAAATACAACGTGTGTTCTTACAAATGAACTCAAATAGATAAGTCATTACAACTTAATCTGAAGAAGCGAGTTTAACTCAAAAAGGGAACCAGACATTTTATTTGAAGACCTTAGTTACCTTCAAGATATTAACAAACATCTAAATAATTGTTGTTTGCTGATACAATCTAATTTTTAGCTTATATTTGCTTGAAAAAAAAAACGATTAAAACTTGCAAAAAATATTACATTTATTTTCAGTAATCCATTAAAAATGAAAAAATAATAGAGTAAGGTCGCAAATCAAAGTATGCAAGATAAATCAATATATAGTAGTATTATATGGAGTATATGTCAACTTAGGGCAGCTCATATATACAAGACAGATTTCCTACAAATTGTAATTATTTGTCTTTTTATTAGATTAATTCCAGTTACAACGTATATTATTTTTTAAATGAATCAAATCCAGTTACAACGTGTATTATTTTTAAAATGGATCAAATCCACCACGTATAATTTGGTTTCCATTCATAAAAACTCTATTATTTGAAACGAAATATCATAATTGAACATTATCTCTCATATATATGTAGGAGCTGGAACCGAAGTATATGCGAGAAATTATTTTCAGGTATGTGGCCAGTTTAGCACTACCCTTTCGTTTTGGCACCCCTTCATGTGATTTTGAAGTTTTCTTAAATATAATTTTTAAATAGACGCCATACTTGTCGATAAAATATTGATCGAAAAACACACACACAATCGAAGAGTTTACTTGTATGACTTTTGTTATTATGAAATCAATAAATCATAAACTTCTAAATATGGAATTCTGAATTCTCAACCTGTTAAGTCGTTCAACTTAAGCTACCGAAACAGTAAAAAAGATATTCTTTTTTATTTTGTCAACAAATCTTTGTGACGTTGAAATGTATAAAGTTTACATTTTATACTATTAATTTTGAGTAGCATGCACGGATATTAGCAGGAATGGTATTGTTTTAACATTTAATTCAAGACATTTTGACATTTGGTTCGTCTATATATATTATAAAAACAAACGTGTACAAAATTATATATTATATATCTGAGAATCAAAGATTCGGACGTTTTCTTTTCTATTTTCTCTACCGAAAAACAAAATAATAAATAATATATCCCAACACCTACCGGCATGATCATGATGGGTGTATAAAATTTATTTTAATGGATCATTATTTTGAATGGCAACCTTTTGATTAAACTTTGATTTTGTTTAGCTAAATATACTATACCCAACTAAGAACCTGCAGTGTGGGTTAAAATGAACCGACACAATAAATAAAGAAGAATGCTACGAGCCTAGTCGAGCTAGGTCCAACAGTGATATGGGACTAGGCTTATTCTTGTTTACGGTTAAAGGAGCGGGTTATATTATATTTTGAATCTAGTTCACAACAATGTAGTTGATAGATTCTGCAAGTCCATTTCGACTCTGTTACTAGAACGATATTGTTAGTTTTAGATCAACCGATCAAGTGACCAACATATCGCACATATTCGTATTAAGTCCATGCTGTGAGTTTTCGTATTAAGGCCTCTACAATTTGCATTCGCCCCTTCTCTCGAGCACCTATTATGAGGAGAATTTCAAAAACGTCAGTTAATGAGTCACATTATTAAAATCATAATAACAATAAAATAATGATGATAGGACAAAGAATACAGTAGGACAAAAAAATAAACTTAATTTTGATTTTTAATTAGTGTATGCATTTGAATATTCTTCTGTCTCATGGTTTATGCTTATAAATAGACAATTGATCAACACCAAGGATGAAAGTAATCACTTCTCTAATCTCTTCTGTTTTGCTTTACATTCTTACAACTCTATTTAACATTTTTCTTGTTACGTTTTAAAGGATGAAAGTAATAATTTCTCTAATCTCTTCTATTTTGTTTAAATTTATCCACGAAGACTTCCGTGAGATTTATTCAAGAATGTCCCTCCTCGATCGTTTCCTACTTCTTGTAAGCTGTAACTCAACTTTAACATATACTGCACGTAGAATCACATCCACACAAAAAAAAAAACAAAAAAAAATGGAATTGAATGAATTTAAATTGTTATAAATAATTTTTTTTTAATTATCACGCAAAATTATTATTACTATTCTTTTTTTTTGTTTTGTTGTTGTTGCTTTCGGTAATTCGAGGTTTTTTATGTAAGGTAATTTCACGATTATTTCCTAGTGACACATTAAGTTTGGATGGTTTACATACAAGTATTTGTTTTGAAGTATTGGGAAAAATTGTTGATGCGATGTTTACATGGTGCAGATCGTGCATGGAGTGGATAAGATGGTTCCATGGCACAAGCTTCCGGTTTTCTTGGGTTTAGCCTATCTTGAAATACGTAGGCATCTTCACCAAGAATACAATCTTCTCAACGTCGGTCAAACTCCGGTTGGAACCCGGTTTGATCCTGCTAATTATCCGTACCGGACTGCTGACGGAAAATTCAATGATCCGTTTAATGAAGGCGTCGGCAGTCAAAATAGCTTCTTCGGAAGAAATTGTCCTCCGGTCGATCAGAAAACAAAGGTAAAATTTTCCTTTTTACATGTATATATGTGTGTACAGTAAAAAAAGATAGTTTTGACGCAATAATAATTTTATTAATTTCATTAGTAGTAAATTGTAAGATTTTTTGTTGTTGTTATTGTTCAAGTTATTGAGGCCAGATCCTATGGTGGTGGCGACAAAACTATTAGAAAGGAGAAAGTATATCGATACAGGAAAACAATTCAATATGATTGCAGCTTCTTGGATTCAGTTTATGATCCATGATTGGATCGATCATCTTGAAGATACTCACCAGGTTCGTGAATTATTTATTCAATTTGATCCTATTTACACACTTATATAACGAGACAATTATTTATTGGTAACATAGATCGAGCTTGTGGCTCCAAAAGAAGTAGCGAACCAGTGTCCTTTAAAGTCCTTTAGGTTCTTCAAGACAAAGGAAGTCCCTACCGGTTTCTTCGAAATCAAGACCGGTTCGCAAAATATCCGTACACCTTGGTGGTAATACCACTAATACTTTTCTAACACAATTTATATAAATTATAAACCCTTTCTCAAAAAAAAAAACATGTAACATATAAATTAAATCATTAAAATTTACATATACGATCCATTTTTATTTGCTACATGCCCAGACATTTTTTGGGCTCCGTTTAGACTTTAAATTGAAAAATTCAATTAATTTTGGGGAATTAGTTGGTTTATAAAATTGAATTGACTTTTTTTTTGGGTTTCGGTTGGTTCTAATTTCTAAACTTTGACTCATTTTGAATAAAAAGAAATCATCAGAATAAAAGNTTTTTTTTTTTTTTTTTTTTTTTTTTTTTTTTTTTTTTTTTTTCTGTTTGACTTCGTTTGGTTTCAGAAACACATACCAACTGTTTATTTCTTAAAATAATTGGTTTGGTTTTTTATTTCACATCTGGTTAAGCGTCTCGTGTGACTAATTAAACACGCAACCTTAGCATGATATGTATAGAACATTAGACATATATGGACGTAGACACATATCCATGCATAGAAACCATACATTATTCCCATAATACTATATATATGATGACTATATTGTATATATATATAACTCAAAGAATAATTAATAAATTAGGGATTCGAGCGTCCTCTATGGAAGCAACTCAAAAACAATGGAGAGAGTAAGAAGTTACAAAGATGGTAAACTTAAGATATCAGAGGACACCGGTCTCCTTCTCCATGACGAAGACGGTTTAGCCATCTCTGGTGACATTCGTAACAGCTGGGTCGGCGTCTCCGCCTTGCAAGCTCTCTTCATCAAAGAACACAACGCCGTATGCGACGCCCTCAAGGTTCAATATCTGTATTTTTTTTTTCTTTTCTAAAATGTAAATTACGATTTTTTCACACTTATTAGTTATAACAATTTTTTTTCATACGGATTTTGAGATTCAGAACAGATTATATAAAAATCAATTCAATTTTAAACTCTATTCAAATATTATAGGATGAGGATAGTGATTTGGAAGACGAAGATTTGTACCGCTACGCGAGGCTAGTAACCTCAGCAGTGATAGCCAAGATTCACACCATAGATTGGACAACCCAGCTTCTCAAAACCGACACTTTACTAGCTGGAATGCGCGCAAATTGGTACATAACACATTTTTTCGATCGATATAATCACATTGTTACCCATGTTGCAATCTACTAACACTTTTAATATTAATGTGAATTTTTAGGTACGGACTACTAGGAAAAAAGTTTAAAGATTCTTTCGGACATGCTGGCAGTTCGATCTTGGGAGGTCTCGTGGGTATGAAAAAACCGCAAAATCATGGTGTCCCATATTCTCTAACCGAAGAGTTCACTAGCGTGTACCGAATGCACTCTCTCTTACCTGATCAACTCCAGATGCGTGACATTGATGTTGTACCCGGAACTAATAAATCACTACCGTTGATGGAAGAGTATAACTCTACCTTTTTTTTAAATATTTATAGCTCTCCTATTTAGAAACTTGCAAATCAAAGATTCCCTTTTGGATTCAGGATTTATATGGAAACTTTGATTGGTCGTAAAGGAGAACAAAACATGTCTCAGATTGGATTCACTAAGCTAATGGTCTCAATGGGCCACCAAGCAAGTGGAGCACTTGAACTGATGAACTATCCAACGTGGTTAAGAGATATTGTTCCCCAAGACCCCAACGGCCAAGAACGTCCAGACCATGTCGACTTAGCTGCTTTAGAGAGTAAGTCAATCTGATCTGAACCGTTCATTTTTGTGTGTTTTACCATAGTGGTTTTGATAGTGGATTATCACGTGAATAATTTGGGTTGGTCGATTATATTAGTCTACCGGGACAGGGAGAGGAATGTGGCACGGTACAACGATTTTAGGAGGGCTATGTTTATGATTCCAATAGCCAAGTGGGAAGATCTAACGGATGATGTGGAAGCGATTGAAGTGCTGGATGATGTGTATGGTGGTGATATAGAGGAGCTTGATCTTCTAGTTGGACTTATGGCAGAGAAGAAAATCAAAGGCTTCGCTATCAGTGAGACTGCTTTTTATATTTTCCTCATCATGGCCTCAAGGTATGTTATTTGGTTGTTTTAAATTTTAAACAAAAATTTATAGGAAAATATGTAGTAGAATAGTAGAGCTTAATCTAATACTAATTTATTAAACACATGTTAGGCGATTAGAAGCGGATAGATTTTTCACAAGCGAATTCAATGAAACGATTTATACGAAGAAGGGACTTGAATGGGTGAATACTACAGAGAGTCTCAAGGATGTGTTTGATCGTCATTATCCCGAAATGACCGATAAATGGATGAATTCCGAAAGCGCATTTTCAGTATGGGATTCTCCACCAGTTACCAAAAATCCAATCCCTCTCTATCTCCGAATTCCCTCTTAAATCATTTTAGTGTGATCTATGCACTTTGAATTCTTTTTTTTTTTTTAATTGGTATTTGTTGGTTGTTTGAGCTCTGTCATTGTGTAAGCTATTGATATTAATCATGTACTATATAAATAAATATTCATATAAGAATAAGTTGTTTGTAACCCTGTTTTGTTATATAACTAGATTCGGACCCCTGCCGGTCATGTTTATAGGCATATTTATTTGCTATAGCGTTCATAACTAGATATCATACCAATTGACATAAAAACAAAAATCGAATTTTTTCAGCAATGAACACGATGCAGAAAACTCGAGCTTGAAGTTTAGCCATATCTTATAAGAAGGTTTTTCTCAATTTTGGCTAAAGAGATGACACTTGGCTTACTATATTTCTGACACCTGTATTTTTTAGTTTGGATCTAATTAACTAAACTCATTTGTAGTTTGGACCTGGTTAATTAACTACAGGCCCATAAAACCAAAAAACAAACCATCAACATTTTCTTCCTTCCTTCTTCAATCAGAAACACATGCAGTCTACAAGAATCTATAACCACCATATATTAGTTTGTGGTTGGTTTCATCTCGGAACTATACCAACATTAAATTAAATTTATGAGTTTCAATTTTTGGGTTTAATTTCTGTATTTGAATCTTGATTTTCACGGTCACAAGCAGAATCAAATTTAAGTAAGATGGTGGAATGGTATTATTTAAGTCAATTAGTTTAACTTTTTAATATATATATATATATATATATATATATATAATTAAAATTTTGAGTTTACTTCTAGGAAAATTACGTAAGATTGTGAGATGGTTTTGATCTAATTCTATAATTATTTTATTTGATTCAGAATTATTATTTCAAACGTTATGGTATTTTTGAATTACATAAAATTTAAAAGTTTTCATATTAGACATTTCAGAATATATTATGAACACAATCAGTTATGTTTTGATTTGAAATAATACCATGGTTTTTTACACTGCCTTATATCTACCCATTACTTTCCTCTGTTTTCATTTTTGTTTATATTACTTCTCATTTTTAACTTATTATTTTGAAACACTTTCGAATTTATGATCATGAATATTTGATTTCAATTGCTTCTTTCCCTTAAAGGCTCAAACATTCTATAAAGCTTGGTTTTCTAAAAACAACTTATTACCATACAAACACATCTCTTTCAGACTATTGTGAAAACATATTTTTTGGTCAAACGCTATTGTAAAAACTAAAACACTTAATTTCTATTCTATCATCGATTCAATCTCCAACAGACAACAAAACACCGATAACAATAGTATCGTTGTTCGGATCATCAGTTTTTGGGAAGTTCCTAACTTTAGAAGAAATATTATCTTACTAAGTCTTGAAATTGTTTTCTAAAAATGCAAATTATCTTTACTATTGTTCATCTTTGGATGATTTATGCAATCATTTTAAAACATTTATAAAAGAAAATAAATAATTGCATGTGTATTTGATTTTAAAAGAATTTTAATATTTAATGATATAATTAGATACAATTAAAATAGATAATGATTTGATTAAGTTTTTAAAAATGACACATGCGTCAGATTCTTAGAGTAAGAATTGAAAGACGCCGTACTATATTATATCATCTAATAACAAAGTAAGGTTTTTTTTTGGCAAGCTCTAAAAGGTTGTCATTTGATGCTTTCTTCTTTCACAAGAGTCATTTTGTTTCTTTAAAGTTTTAGTGTAACAAATTTATTCAATTGAGTTTACATAATAAAAATTTCTCTTAACAAATAATTTGATGATTAAATACTTTAAAGATATAAGATTATAATATATATATATATAATTAGATAATGATATAATTATATATTATATAATATACTTTATAAGTATATATAATATACTTTATATCATCTTATAATAAAGTAAAGCTATATAATGATATAATTAGATACAATTAAAATAGATAATGATTTGATTAAGTTTGATGCTCTCTTCTTTCACAAGAGTCATTTTGTTTCTTTAAATTTTTAGTGTATCAAATTTATTCAATTGAGTTTACATAATAAAAATTTCTCTTAACAAATAATTTGATGATTAAATACTTTAAAGATATAAGATTATAATATATATATATATATATGGGTTGTATAGGATAATGTCGAGTAATAAATGGCTGTTTTATTTCCACAACTTAATATAAATAATTCACATGATCTTGATATTACATTATTTATTTCATTTTCAATCCATTTAAAATAAACTAAAGTCTATTTTAATAAAAAAAAGTTCTAAATAACTAAATGAGAATTGAATATATTTAAACAACAGAAATTTTTAGTTATAAATTCACAATAATGTATTTTATAAACCTGACACATTTTTATTCACTTTTCTATTCCATCTCATCAAACCAATATTTTGTACTAACTCTTATTTTTGTAACTTTCATAGTATTTATAGTAATGCAATCAATAATTAATAATAACATTTAGAAATATTACATATATAAAAGAATATATTAATATGTAATGATTGCATATCTATAACTCTCACATAGTTTATGTGACTCCTATAACAATGAAATACTCCCTCCGTTTTGATTTAGTTGTCGTTTTAGGTGGTTTTTCAATAAAAAATGTTTGGTGAATATTTCATTTTACCCCTGCTGTTTTAATATTTTGACCAATAAAAATTGATATAAAAATTAGTGTATTTATTACCCAATTAAATAATAATTTTTCATATGCTTTTAACTACAATTTTTATTATAAATAAAAAGATATACATTTTACTAACTCTCATATCTCAAATCTCACATAATATTTTTACTTAACTAATATTGTCTTAACTAACAATCATTACTCAGTAAACAAATAAAAACAAATAATTTCTACAATCACAAAAAAATCCAAAAACAATATAAATTAAATCCGTGCCTAGCACGGAGTGACTGCTAGTATAATAATATAAATAAGTGGATTCCTCTTGTATTCTCTGTAACGCTCCAATGGAGACCTGCAATCATTTATTTTTTCTTTGTAGTACTTCCAATCATGTGTGGAAAAAGCTGGTGGGGCGGCTTCTGCAAACCTCCTACACGGCGTAATATAGTGAAATTCTTTTACTTCTCACTGATTCAGCGCTATCTGCTACGCTCCAATTCATTCTGAAATTTGTCTTCCATGCCACAGTCCATACCATTTGGCGTGAACGTAACCGAAGAAGCCATGGTGACCTCCCCATCTCTCCGGAGACCCTCATCAAAACGGTTGACCGGACTGTTAGGAATAAGCTACTCTCACTGCAGCTGCATGGGTTGAAGAAATTTTACATTCATTCAAAAGAAAAAAGAAAAAATATGAATAAGTGTATAACCTCTTAAACAACCTTGATATGTGTACGCAATCTTTTAAATATCCTATAAACCGACTTTTTTTGAGAAAGAGAGCGCAAAAGCTTTGATAACTCCACAAGGAATGTTGGATCCACTCAACCCTATATCAGAAGAACTCAGTCCTTGAAAGTCACATAGTAGGATAAATATCTTTTTTCTCTCAGGCATTCTTTTCGAGATAGGTCTTTTTCCCCTTTTTCCTTGTCTTCCCTGAGCCGGTGGCGGCCACCGCCGGCGACTCTCTTCTCTCATGGCCAAGAAAAAGCGTAAGCACCCTCCTCCGCCTCCTTCGAAGCCGACCTCTTCGGTTTCTCCTCTAAACCTCGGTGACCCGGTTCATCCTGTAGCTGCATCGATCCCAGATCTGAAAGTGGACAAAGAACCCTCTTCGTCTCAGGTTCCGTCGAACCCCCTCCCCTCGGAGCCAACCCCTCCATTAACCTGGGCGAAGCGCACGAATGGCGGATCTTTTTCCCTTAAGAAATGTTGCTCTCCTTTCCTACTGGATTCAGGTGAGCTCTGTGTGAAAATTCCATTAAGGTCATCGAAGACAGTAAGCCGCTCTGGAAGAGCTTTATTGTAGGCCAATTCTACCGCAAAGCCCCATCTTTTGGTAAGATTTGTGCAATTGTGAACCTAATTTGGAGCAAATGGCATCATGACGTCACTGTCACGAAGCTCGACACCCCGAACACCTTCCTCTTCAAGATTCCTAACGTCACAACGAGACATTGGGTCCTTAAAGAAGGTATTTGGTCTATTGATGGATCGATAATGTTTGTAGCTGAGTGGACTCCAGGTACTCAGCCGTCGAAACCATCCCTCAAGACAGCCACGGTATGGATTGAGTTAAGAAATGTTCCGTACGAATTCTATTGTCCTCCTGCCCTTAGTAGAATTGCAAGTTTAGTTGGCCATCCAATATGCCTACACAAAGATACAGAGCAAATGACAAACTTTGAGGTGGCGAAGGTCTTTACGGAAATCGATTTACACAAGCCACTACCTGAGTACGTCTGCGCTCAATTTGAATCGAGTGAAACAAGAAGAGTGTCAGTGTCCTGCCCTCACCTGCCACCAGTGTGTCCGATTTGTGGAGAAGCTGGTCACACATCTAAGCATTGTACAAATGTACCACCTCTATGTCAATCCTGCAAAAAAGCAAACAACTCAGAGGCTATATGCCCTTGGAAAAGAGGTAAAGACAAAGTAGGAGTTCATACCGTAGAGGAGATCCCGTTAGTCCCTGTTGTAGATAAGGCAAATACGAACACCAAACAATGGGTGAAAAGAGACACGTCGGTACCTTCTCCCTCACTCTCTCAGGCAATGAATCCCAATCCCTATGAGGTAGCGGACTCCCCCTCACACTCTCAGGTGCTGACTCCCACTCACAATGAGGAGTATCCTCGCCTAGTGAAAATCCCCCCAGTCACTACAGTAGCAAGCGTGGACCCGAAGAAGGTGAATCCTACAACCAATGGGATAGACCCTATACTCTCTCCAGTCACAGAAGAAAACAAGGAAAAACCTCCAGAAGAGGATCCATGGGGTTTCATAAGAGTTCTCTCTAAAAGTGAGAAGAAGAAAATTAGAGCCAAACTCAAGAAGGGCTCTATTCAAGCGGGAAGGTTTTCCTTCCGCCACTAGTTCCTTACCAATACCAATTTTTTGTAATGCTGATGTTTTGTTGGAATATTCGAGGGATTAATGATCCTGATAAGCAGCAACGTTTTAGATCGTGGTGCCAGCAACAACAGCCAATTTTGGGCTGTCTTTTGGAGACTCATGTCCTGGAGTATAATGCGCAAAATGTCCTAAAAAGGATCCTCCCAGGATGGAGTCTAATCTCAAATTATGAACACTCCCATATAGGGAGAATTTGGGTTGTTAGTAGTAAAGCTGTGAAGGTGATGCCGTATGTGAAGTCTAGACAGCACATCACTTGTGGCATCTCATGGCTTGAGAAGGGGATAAACTTCACAGCTTCTTTTGTTTATGGAGCAAATCTGAGGCATGATAGAGTAGCACTCTGGAATGATCTCATGGAGATGGCGGAGAACACGCCATTACGAAGCTCTCCTTGGCTGGTTCTAGGAGATTTTAACCAAACTCTCTTACCTGTAGAACATTCACGGAGGGTAGACTTTGATGTGTACTCAGGAGGATGTAGAGAGTTACAAAGCTGTATGGACACTTGTGGTTTGATGGATCTGCCAGCGCATGGTCCGTTATTCACCTGGTGGAACAACCAACAGAGTACCCCAGTAGCAGAAAAGCTAGATCCAATGCTCGGAAATGTGCAGTGGCTTGATGAATTCACACTCCATAGCTACCTTCGAGGAACCCCTTTTCTCAGACCATGCTTCCTGCTGTATTCGGTTTCAGGATAGGGGTCCTAGAGTAATCAGACCCTTCAGGTTTAACCACCACTTAATGCAGCATGAGAATTTCCTCCAGATAGTTCAGGAGAGCTGGTCATCACTTAGCACCTCTGGATCCCAAATGTTGGAAATAAACAAGAAACTTAAACTCCTGAAGGGTAAATTGCGAGAGTTGAACAGAACAGCTTTCTCAGGCATTGAAAATAGAGTTCGGATAGCCCTAGTGGATCTCAAGGCGGCTCGAGCAGTAGTGTTCACAGCCCCAACTCCAGAGGCGGCAGTTGAGGAAAGACTAGCTTACCTAACCTGGCAGAAACTGGCTCAAGCTGAAGCGACTTTCCTCCATGAAAAATCAGGACTAAAGTGGATCACAAATGGTGATGAGAACACAAGCTTATTCCATAAGAGCGTTGTAGTAAATCAGGCTTACAATGAGATCAAGAGGATGCGGCTTCATAATGGGGAGGTAATCACCGACACACAAGATATAAAAAATGCTTGTGTGGATTATTATGCCTCCCTATTTGGTTACTCAAGCCCCACCCCGTGCTTAAAAGGCTGCATTCAGTCAATCCACCCCTTTAGATGCAACTCGGTCCAAAGAGCAAGTTTGGAAAAACCTTTCACTCAGGCAGAAATCAAGGCAGAATTCTTTGCTCTCTCGAGCAACAAAGCCCTTGATCCAGACGGGTACATGGGTGAGTTCTTTAGACACTGCTGGCCAATTGTTGGGGTAGACGTTACTGCTGCAATACAATATTTCTTTACTCATGGCAAAATGGAACCAAGTTGGAACTCTACAGCGGTTACTATGATTGCCAAGGTTACAAATGCAGAAATTGTCTCCGAGTATAGACCTATTTCATGCCTCAATGTGCTGTATAAAGTAATTTCAAAATTACTAGCGAGGCGGTTGCACAATCTCTTACCAGAGATGATTCAGGAAAACCAAACCGCTTTCATCAAAGACAGACAGATAGTGGAGAACGTGCTACTCGCTTCTGAACTCGTCCAAGGCTATAACAACGCCAAAATCTCCAAGCGAGGTATGCTGAAGATTGATCTGAGGAAAGCATTTGACTCTATTGAGTGGAGTTTCATTCTGGACATTCTTATAGTGACAAACTTTCCACCTAAATACATTATTTGGATCAGTCAATGCATCAAAACCACCAGGTTCTCCATCTCTGTAAATGGGGAGTTATGTGGATACTTCACGGGGAAAAAAGGTTTCAGGCAAGGAGATCCCCTCTCACCGTACCTGTTCGTCATTGGCATGGATATATTCTTAAGATTACTTGACCTTCGATTCCAAGCTGGTAAGATAGGGTATCATCCTAGGACAAAAAATCCTGATGTTAGTCACCTTATTTTCGCGGATGATGTGATGGTGAACAATCCTCGCTTCATGCCATTGTGAATCTGCTTGACTACTTCTCCAGGATTTCAGGTCTGGTTTTAAACAGAAACAAGACTGAGATGTTTCTCGCGGGTACTTTGCCATCGGACCAGTTCCGGTTAAGTCTGCTATATGGTTTCTCTTTAGGAACTCTACCAGTCCGTTATATGGGGCTTCCACTACTGCCAAACCCCCTCTCAAGAGCAGATTGTGAACCTCTGATACAGAAAGTTCGACAAAAGCTTCAATCTTGGAAAAACAAGCATCTATCATATGCAGTCAGGCTCCAGCTCCTGTCATCTGTTATTCAAAACCTTATTGCATACTGGTGTGCTGCTTTCATTCTCCCTGCCAAGTGCATCAAAGACATTGAAAAGATCTGCCGAAAGTTTCTATGGTCTGGTGCTGCCGAAATACCAAAACAGACTAAAGTTAGCTGGAAACAAGTGTGCACCCCTAAAGAAGAAGGCAATTTAGGATTCAAGGACCTCAAAACCTGGAACAAGATCTTTGGACTAAAGCTTATCTGGTACTTGTTCTCTTCCACTGGTTCTCTCTGGGTTGCTTGGTGTCGGAAAAACAAGCTGAGACGGAGGTGTTTTTGGAGACTCTCAAATACCAGTAAGGGTTCCTCCATGTGGAAACAGATGTTAAAACTTCGGGATCTAGCAAAACCTTTCTTCTCATGCTGTGTTGGTGATGGCAAGTCATGTTCTTTCTGGTTTGACAAATGGACTCCTTTCGGAGATCTGTTCTCTTTCCTGGGACCTAACGACCATCAAAGATTGGGTCTTCCTCTAGACTCGACAGTGGCAAATGCTCGAACAACAACTGGATGGATCTTTAGGGGTGCCAACAGCCCAAACGCAGAGTTACTCCTTCTCCATCTCGCAGAGCTTGAACTTAAAGCTAATGCAAAAGATACTTACCTCTGGGCCAGAATGAACGGAGACCCTCAAGACCGTTTCAGTTTTACGGACACCTGGAAAATTTGCAGGACAACACCAACGGAAGTACCCTGGCACAAACAAGTTTGGCTTTCAGGAGCTATCCCCAAATACTCTTTCATTATGTGGTTGTGTTGTCTTGATAGATTGCCCACACTAGCGAGACTAAGAACTTGGGGGGTTGTGGAAGATGATACTTGTGCTCTCTGTGAGATATACCACGAAACAAGAGATCACCTTTTCTTGAGATGTCAATTTGCTTATGATCTTTGGAGGTGGTGTCTATCCAAGATGGGGCTCCACTTCAGCGGTTTCCATACCTGGGAAAGGTTCCTCCTCTGGCTGTAGACTCCATCAACTAACTGTAAACTAGACACATTGAAGCTAATCGTAGCCCAAGTAGTAGTCTATACCCTATGGGATGAGCACAACGCACGGTTGTACACAAACACCCGTACCCCGGTCGAGGGTCTATTCCATCTCTTCGACAGAAGGATCAGGAACACCTGCCTAGCCTGGAATCACAAGCAGAAGCTCCAAGGTCTACTGGAGATCTGGTTCCGAAGTTACTCTTCTCCCTCTCTTTAACTCCTTCTGTTTAAATGTATTATGTTTATGTACCGGTTATGTTCATCCCGGAGTCCGTTGTTGCTGAGGCACCATGTAATCTAAACTAATCGGAAGTATAAAATCAGAAATTTTATTAAAAAAAAGAACTCAGCCCTTCTGGTTTCCTCATCTTTGGCTTCGAGGTAAGACCTCACAATCTCAGCTCCATCGTCTTGACATAACACTTATCTCCAAAGCATCTTTAAAGGGAAAACTTGATATTATCATGACGAGAAGGTAATTTGATAACTCGATTTTTTTTTTCAAGTGCTACTCGAATCCATTCTTAATGATTTATGAAAACGATTTTGTGTGTTTATTTGTTATCGAGTTCAAAAATATCTCTTTAGATCGATAACAAATAAACACACAATATTTCACTTGAATTATTAACAATAAATTCAAGTAGCATAATTGAAAAATTTTCAAGGTTATCAGACTAGATAATATCAATTGCCATTTAAAGATGCTTTGAAAACAAGTGTTTTATCGAAACGCTGTGTGACAACCCGTCCCGTGGACCCCACTAGCCTCACTGCTAGCCGCTCTAACAGACCCCAAGCTGGCCCTGCAGGGCATCAATCCTAACCCATCATTGTGGATATCCCAATCCACCAATAGGTTATTCGTGCGCCAGACGTTCCTCAAACCCTGGTCCCCACCCTTTAACAACCTTCCCACAGGACAATCTGTCACCAATTGATCACCAATAACCCAGGTTCGAGGAACGCCTGGCGCACCAATAACCTACTGGTGGATTGGGATATCCACAGTGATGGGTTAGGATCGTTGCCCTGCAAGGCCAGCTTGGGGTCAGTTGGGACGGCTAGCAGTGAGGCTAGTGGGCTAGCAGTGAGGCTAGTGGGGTCTACGGGACGAGTTGTCACATAACAAAGCAATTCCATTAAACCAATAATGCAATAACCAAGTTCCAACATCCTACAATGTTCTATCAACTCAACACTAGCAACCTAACAATAGCTAGACCACAACCATTCAAGCCTCTAGAACATCCTCCTCCTCATCGCCCTGATTCCACGATCACACTTTGCCTTTACCCTGCACCACAAACACATATTGAGATGCATGAGTATTATTATAAACACTCAGTAAGGCTATCCTACCATCTACTGGGCTATACACACAAGCAACTAAGATTCCAATGTTTAACAAACAACAAGAAAACACAACAAACTAGGAATCACGAATCACACAAGTTGGTGTCGACCGACACCAGATAGGTGTCGATCGACACCTCCGTGCCACCGTCAACACGGCCCGCACATCCTCCGACCGGACTGAATACCGTCAGCCAAGGTTTCCCGTGCAATTGTCGCAACAGCCCGCACACCTTCGACTGAACCCCGAGGTCTCCCCCTACCCAATATACTCACATCCAAGACATTATTTGCTCACAACTCAGTGCTTCCCCCGTCCGTGGTTGCAACCAACAAATCATGCCGGCTCGCTATCAGGCCAACCGCCCTAAGCTAAGGCATCCAGGAAGTCACTCACACACACTCCCCCCGCTCTCGGGTCGTAACCCTCGAGACATACCGGCTCACTGCCAGGCCACCGCCTACAGCTACGGTATCTAGGGAGTCGCTCACACCCGCTCCCCTCGNTTCCTCAAACCCTGGTCCCCACCCTTTAACAACCTTCCCACAGGACAATCTGTCACCAATTGATCACCAATAACCCAGGTTCGAGGAACGCCTGGCGCACCAATAACCTACTGGTGGATTGGGATATCCACAGTGATGGGTTAGGATCGTTGCCCTGCAAGGCCAGCTTGGGGTCAGTTGGGACGGCTAGCAGTGAGGCTAGTGGGCTAGCAGTGAGGCTAGTGGGGTCTACGGGACGAGTTGTCACATAACAAAGCAATTCCATTAAACCAATAATGCAATAACCAAGTTCCAACATCCTACAATGTTCTATCAACTCAACACTCGCAACCTAACAAGAGCTAGACCACAACCATTCAAGCCTCTAGAACATCCTCCTCCTCATCGCTCTGATTCCACGATCACACTTTGCCTTTACCCTGCACCACAAACACATATTGAGATGCATGAGTATTATTATAAACACTCAGTAAGGCTATCCTACCATCTACTGGGCTATACACACAAGCAACTAAGATTCCAATGTTTAACAAACAACAAGAAAACACAACAAACTAGGAATCACGAATCACACAAGTTGGTCTCGACCGACACTAGATAGGTGTCGATCGACACCTCCGTGCCACCGTCAACACGGCCCGCACATCCTCCGACCGGACTGAATACCGTCAGCCAAGGTTTCCCGTGCAATTGTCGCAACAGCCCGCACACCTTCGACTGAACCCCGAGGTCTCCCCCTACCCAATATACTCACATCCAAGACATTATTTGCTCACAACTCAGTGCTTCCCCCGTCCGTGGTTGCAACCAACAAATCATGCCGGCTCGCTATCAGGCCAACCGCCCTAAGCTAAGGCATCCAGGAAGTCACTCACACACACTCCCCCCGCTCTCGGGTCGTAACCCTCGAGACATACCGGCTCACTGCCAGGCCACCGCCTACAGCTACGGTATCTAGGGAGTCGCTCACACCCGCTCCCCTCGCTCTCAGGTCGCAACCCTCGAGACATATCGGCTCACTGCCGAGCCGCGGCTCACAGCTACGGTATCCAGGGAGTCTTAAAAATGCTGCTCTTGGGTTGTCACCCTAAAGCGCGCTCTCGGATCGTCATCCGAAGCAACATACCACTCCCACTCTCTCGCCACAAAGTCCATCGAGCTATCGGTATCACATGAGTTGGGCCCACACAGCCTTGAGCAAACAAGTCTGATGCCATCGAGTATCTCCCGACTAGATCTACCTAATCACTTTCCACAAAAATTCCCCTTTTTAGAAACTTTCTAACTCTGGAAACCAATTTTTTGTGGAAACTTTCTATTTATGGAAACTTCCAAAAATAGAAACCCAAGCTTTTTTTTTTCCCATGACAACAAAGTCAAACATAAAGAAAAATACTCATCTTATTAATCTCAAAAATGTCATAATCGTTACAACCTCAACGAAAATACATAAGAAAAATAAGATACCACAATCCAAGCCATCAACCCGCATCCCGAGCACCACCTCATCTTGGTACTTAGTCGCACAACCAACAACCCCTAACGACCAAGTATCAAGAGAGATGGGCTGGAATACTCCGTACCCGCTCCAGCCACGGACTACCGCTTGGACCCCAAGTCATCCTCTAGCCCAGCTGCACCCTCAACCAGCTCTGCTCGCGTAGCATAGCTCATCACTCTGCACCGAATCCTCAGATCATCCCGCAGAGCCAACAAGAACCTCCGAACCTGAGCCGACTCTGGATCCCAAGCCCGACCTGCATACCCCACAAGCCAACTGAACTCAGCATCCAGCTCCCGCATTGTACGGTCCCCCTGAATCAACCCCAAGAACTGTGCCTCCAAGCGATCAAGAGCCTCCTGTGGAAAATACTTGGAGTTAAACTCCCTCAAAAAATCCACCCAAGTCATATCCCGCTGCACCCTCCGTGCTGTCACCGACCTCCACCACACACGTGCATCACCTGACAAGTAGACCACTGACAAATCCACCCTAAAATGGTCGGCACACCGAAGCGACAGGAAAAGATCCTCCATCCACTCCCTCCACTCATCCGCTACACTCGGATCCGTACCTCCCGAGAAAGACCCCGCTCCCACTCGCTGCAGCTGCACCATCATCTGCACATACTGAGCTTCCACTATCTTGGCCCCCGGCTGCACATATGCCTGCAAACCCGCCACAGGCTGCACTGCTGGAACCTGCCCACCTACCACTGGCGGCACTACTGGAACCTGCCCACCAACCATTGGCGGCACTACTAGAACCTGCCCACCAACCATTGGCGGCACTACTGGAACCTGTCCACCAACCACTGGCGGCACCGCTGCTGGAAGTCGCCCCAAAACCTACGTTAGCAAGCCCATCAAAACATCATCCCTTCATGGATCACCCTCCGTTGCAATCCCCAAACCCGGGGCAACACCGTGACCGACACCGGGCCCATCCGCCCTGCCGTCACCCAAACCAGCCTGGTCTCCAGACACACTAAGATGAACCTGTGACTCCGCTACCTCCTCACTGGCCATGCTCTGGATCACACTCTCACTGGCCTCGGGAACCTGACCTCGTCCCCGACCACGACCACGACCACGTCCACGACCACGACCACGACCACGCCCGCGACCAACAGCAACCTCACCTCTAACCATCTGTATCACCAAGAACAGAAGGCTAAACAACAAAAAATTCTAATAACACAAGAACACAACTCACCGTGGAATCACAAAGCAGGGTCGAAGAGGATGTTCTAGGACCTCATGCCACACACAATTGACTAAATCACATAATCAACTCTAGGATGAAATCCCAAACATCAACAGCAAAAGCACAGTGAACCCTAGACCTAGAACCGTCAGGGCTATGATACCAAAATGAAACAACCGTTCCCGTTTTTTTTTTTATAATAATATTAAATCACATAGCAACAATCTACAACAGCGGATAACAAAACAATTCCATTAAACTAATAATGCTATAACCAAGTTCCAACATCTTACAATGTTGTATCAACTCAACACTAGCAACCTAACAATAGCTAGACCACAACCATTCAAGCCTCTAGAACATCCTCCTCCTCATCGCCCTGATTCCACGATCACACTTTGCCTTTACCTGCACCACAAACACATATTGATATGCATGAGTATTATTATAAACACTCAGTGAGGCCATCCTCCCATCTACTGGACTATACACACAAGCAACTAAGATTCCAATGTTTAACAAACAACAAGAAAACACAACAAACCAGGAATCACGAATCACACAAGTTGGTGTCGACCGACACCAGATAGGTGTCGATCGACACTGGCCCAAACATGGTGTCAACCGACACCCACTTGGTGTCGATCGACACCGACCCCGCAGACACGTTCTGCTCGAAGCCGATCGTCGAATCTCCGTTCCTAATCATCTCCAATCCATCCCAAACTCCCCCAAATGCTTTAGGAACCTAAGGAAACATGAAACCAACCAAACCACGCAAGCAAAACACCACAAATAGACAAAGAACAGCCAAACAAAAGAGATCTCAGGCTTAGATCAGCCATGGTCAAGCACTCACCTCTTTTACAGGAAGATTTGAATGAGAAACGGTGGAACCAACACCTTAGGAAGCTTCTCCTTCGTTCCCAACAACAACTCTCTCTTCTACAGCTACAGATCGCCAAAAACCACCAAGAACAAGCCAAAATCTCTCAAGAACACTCTCAAACGTTTTCTCTCTTCTTTCTTTCTTTTCTCACTCAACGGCGAAAACAACTTCTAAAACCCTTAATTTGTCGTTTCTCCTCTTACATACTCGGTTTAGGTAACTAAACCAAACCAAACCAACCAAAATCGCGAATTAAAAACAAATATGACGAACCCAGAATTAGTGGTGTCGATCGACACACTCCTGGTGTCGGTTGACACTCACTCTAAAAATACAGAAACTGGTTCGCGGATGTTACACGCTGGAAAAATATATGCCGTGAAACGAGAAACATCTCTTTAAATGAGGCCAAAATCGTGCAAACTTACCTTAATGCCGATGATGAAGAAACTAAAAGGGCTGAGTTTGTTTGATATACAGATGATTGGGTTTCCAACTTTGTCGGTGGAGTTATCAAAACTTTCGAGCTCTCTTTCTCTATGTGTGTTATGTTTTAAGTTTGTAGATGTGTAATGTTATATAGTGATAAAAGGGGTGCAAGATATTATTTCTTTTTTTATTGATTGACATTTAAAAAGTATTTTAGTCGCCGGATCAACAAATCAATCGTGGTCAACATATTAATGATGTAAATTATATTTATAGATAGATATATATGATTTCATTCTATAAATATCCTATCATTCTAAATTGTAATTATATAAACGCAAACAAATTTCATTCTACTTTTTAAAAAATTGTTTAAATGGGAACGACTAGTTAAAATCAAATTTAACTATGTTTGTGTACAAATTAATACAACTTTTCAAAGTAAATAAATAAATTATAGACGACCTTTAATACTGAAAAAAACTTTAAATTAGGAAAAAAGTAGAAAGATATACACACCTTAGGAAGTCACGATGAAGAATCACAATGCTATTTTTAACATTTACATACACTATTTTTTTTTTTTTTACTTTTAACCTAATTTTGAGTATAAACTCTATAATTTTAAATCTTACCGTTTGAAAATATGTTATTGAACTAAATATTATTATATATTAGATTTATAACCCACGCGTTATGCGGGACTATATTTTTTGTTATTAATGCGAACCGTTGAATATAATTATAATTATCCAATATTAAAAATAAAAATCTATATAGATGTTAAATTTATTTTATTAAGAGATATATATATTATCTATTTCATTTAACATTTTTTTCACAATCAATTATTTCTTTATTTCCCTGTATACACGTTTGTCATCTCTTGCAACTACTCTATTTTCATATTCTATTCTCTCTTATAATATATATATATATATATAATTTTTTTTTTTGTCAACAACAGATCAGCTCAAACGAGCCAATTGGGTTGGAAATTGTTTACAAACAGAACATGATGCGGAGATGTACGCGCTTGGCGTGCCAAAGAATCCGCACTTACATTAGCATTTCTTGAAACTAAAGATAAAGAGAATGAAGAAAATTCCTCCCTATCAATCATGATGTCGTCGAGATACGCCGAGAACGCTGGCCAGTCGGAAGGAGAAGACACCATCTTCACCAAATCTGAACCGTCTGTGTAGAACGCCACCTCTCTGAGATCATGGCCGATCATGCATTGCATCGCCCAAAGGAACGCTTCAACTTCAGCATGTAAAGGAGACAAACTTCGCCTAAAATTTTTGGCGCCCAACAACGGCCATGGAGTCTAGAGCGAGGTACAGCACCATCCAAACCTGACGGGCCGGAGGACACCTGATTTAACTGTATATAACCCTGTTTTCGTGAAGTGCCAACCGAAGGGATCATCCTTCTGGTTACTACCCAAAGGTATAGCCCCTATCAAATCAACGTCCAGTGGATCAAAATGCTCATTAAGCATATCCATACGCCAAGTATTTGTCTGTCGATCAATTAACTGATTCATTTGAAGAGAAAGGTCCTTTACCAGGCCCTTACTTAAAGCTGGTCTCGGGAATTGAGCTGGTACCCAAGGGTCAGACCATACAGAAATGGTGTCCCCGGAGCCAACCCGTTTAATAAGTCCTTTATTAACCAGAGAGCGAGCTGAACAAATACTCCTCCAGCCATAGGAGGGAGAGTATGACCTAATCGGATCCATAGGATGCGTATTCCTATAATATCTACTTTTAAAAACCCTGGCAAACAGTGAGTCCGGAACATCAATCAGACGCCACAATTGCTTAGCCAATAACGCCGAGTTAAAGTCATCCACATTTCTAAATCCAAGTCCACCCAATTGTTTGCTAACACACAATTTCTCCCATG
>NC_025702.1:8278631-8279892 GCF_000633955.1 Camelina sativa | reverse complement strand
CCATACACTAGCAAGGAGAGTAGTTATTTCCGGGCCAGAACCAATTGCCGCAAAGGTCCCAAATGCATCATGCCGTGCAGCATGATAGCCTGATTTAACTGTATATAACCCTGTTTTCGTTAAGTGCCAACCGAAGGGATCATCCTTCTGGTTACTACCCAAAGGTATAGCCCCTATCAAATCAACGTCCAGTGGATCAAAATGCTCATTAAGCATATCCATACGCCAAGTATTTGTCTGTCGATCAATTAACTGATTCATTTGAAGAGAAAGGTCCTTTACCAGGCCCTTACTTAAAGCTGGTCTCGGGAATTGAGCTGGTACCCAAGGGTCAGACCATACAGAAATGGTGTCCCCGGAGCCAACCCGTTTAATAAGTCCTTTATTAACCAGAGAGCGAGCTGAACATATACTCCTCCAGCCATAGGAGGGAGAGTATGACCTAATCGGATCCATAGGATGCGTATTCCTATAATATCTACTTTTAAAAACCCTGGCAAACAGTGAGTCCGGAACATCAATCAGACGCCACAATTGCTTAGCCAGTAACGCTGAGTTAAAGTCATCCACATTTCTAAATCCAAGTCCACCCAATTGTTTGCTAACACACAATTTCTCCCATGCTAGCCAATGCATGCCCCCCGACTGTCCATTAGTGCTCCACCAAAAATTTGCAACTGCACTGGTAAGTTTGGATGTAATTGTTTTCGGTAACCGAAAACATGACATCACAAACGTGGGAACAGCAGTTGCAACAGATTTGATCATCACCTCCCTTCCTCCTTTGGAAAGAAAATTTGCTGTCCAACCATTTGTCCGACTCTGAAACCGTTCTCGGACGAAAGAGAAAACCTTGGTTTTAGCCCCACCCAAACTTTCAGGTAATCCTAGGTATGACCCCATACCACCCAAAGTTGGGATCCCGAGAACATCCTGCAACTCTGCCTTTGTCTGGTCATCAATCTTATGACCAAACTGGACCGAGGACTTTGAAAAATTTATTTGTTGTCCCGAAACAGATTCATACTGATGCAAGATATCTAGAATAACCCGGCATTGATCTCTGTCCGCCTTACAGAAAAATAGACTATCATCAGCAAACAACAAATGCGATATTGGCGGGCATTTGTTCGCCACCTTTATCCCTGTAATAAGCTTATTCCTCTCTGCTTTCTGTATATTTGCAATTAGAACCTCTGTACATAAAATGAACAAATAAGGGGATAAAGGATCACCCTGTCGTAATCCTCTCTGCGGGACT
>NC_025702.1:8222537-8275818 GCF_000633955.1 Camelina sativa | reverse complement strand
CAAAACCCATTTTCTGCAACAAAGCTGCCACAAAATCCCACTCAACCCTATCATATGCCTTACTCATGTCCGTTTTTATGGCCATAAATTTCCCTTTACATGACGGATTTGTACGTAAACCATGAAACATCTCTTGAGCAATAAGGATATTGTCTGAGATCAACCTACCTGGAACAAAAGCTGATTGAGTTTCAGAGATAAGACCAGGTAAAACCTTCTTAAGCCGCTGACACAATATCTTAGAAATAATCTTATAACCAACGGTACACAAACTAATCAGACGTAGTTCTGCCATACGAGTTGGCTTGGCCACCTTTGGAATAAGACAAATATGAGTGCGATTGAGATCCTTATCAAGGACTCCCTCCACAAAAAACAGATTAACCAAACCAACAAGGTCCTTCTTAACGATACTCCATGCTTTTTGGTAAAACAAAGCTGTCATCCCGTCTGGACCAGGGGCTTTATCCGGGTGCATCATAAACATAGCCGACTTGACTTCAGCCTCCGTTGCTGGGCCGGTGAGCTGCTCATTCTCCTCTGCCGTAATCACCGAATTAACCTCCCTTAGGGCCTCCTCAAAATTATCCGGATTTGTGGAGGTAAATAATTCATCAAAATACGATACCGCAGTATTACAAATATCCACATCCTCGGTCGACCAGATGTCATCCTTAGAGAACAAACCAGTGATCCGATTACGAGGTCTGCGCTGCTTTGTTAAGGCATGAAAATATGCGGAATTTTTGTCCCCTAGCCGCATCCAATTATTCCGACTCTTCTGATACCAATATATCTCCTCATCCCCATACGCCTGGCGTAAACGATTTTGTAACTCCGAAATTTGAGATGGGGGTATTGAGTCATCAGCCAACGCCACCTCTAATTTTCGTTTCAAATCCTCAATGAGTTCCCTACCAAATGGGACTTGGGATTTGCGCCACTGAGAGATCGCCTTTCAACAATTCACAATTTTCTGCACAACATTACCTGATTCCTGGTCCACACCCCCGCCCCAGCCCCAGCCCGAAGAGATTGCATCCATCAGTCCCGCCTTACCAATCCAACGACGATCAAACATAAAGCTCCGCTTTCCACGCGGTTTTTTGGCCCCAATATTAACCACTAGAGGCTTATGATCATATGCTATCATTGACAAATACTCAATCACAGTGTCCGGGAACAAATCATGCCAATCCTCATTCCCTAAGGCCCGATCCAGCCGACAACGAATAGGCTTTCTATCACGCCAACCCCTCCAGGACAAACAATCACCAAGATAAGGGAACTCCAAAAATCCACAATCCTGAATCATTCCGTTGAAAGAAAGAAAGGATGAAGGATGCCGTAACTTCCCACCCCGCTTTTCATGGTTCCCTGTTAGCTCATTAAAATCACCCACCACGAACCAAGGTGTGGACCGAGTAGAACTAATTCTTAAAAGACGTTCCCACACCAAATCTCTATTCTTGGGGACTGGATCACCATAAATTAATTATCCTTCCTTTGAAAACCGCTTCAATGTCAATTAATCGGTTAGACTCAAATAAAATTGTAACCTGAAAGACATCCTGATTATAAAAAAGAGCCATACCACCACTACAACCAATAGGATCAATTGTCTTAAATTCTTATATACAAAATGACCAACAAACTTTTCCAAAACACAGGTAGGTTGTTTGGTTTCCATGAGGAATAAAAAATCAGGCCTATGTTTCATCCATAAATCCCGAAGATTACCAATTGTGGCCTTGTTACCCAGGCCTTGACAATTCCAACTCACAATATTCATGTAACAAAAATGAAGTTGTGGGAATTAAAAACCCCAAGGTCACCTCCTCCCACCCTCGAGGAGATGAAAAAAACAAAAGTCATACCATGCCAAAATAGAACCAACACGTAATTAAACCATCGTCACCAGAAAGCTTTACCAAACCAGTTTCTTAACATACGTAAGTGATCAAAACCCTTTAGTATCGAGTAAAATAAGAGCAGGCCCAATAGAAGCCCAACACTCGATTCCCATCGCAATACCGTAACCCATTATAGAAAGAAACAATGATTGTCCAGAAAGTTAAGTAAGAAATTAGAGAAGAAGATACACCAACATAAGGGCCAACAAGGATATATTATTACTTGTAGAACAAGGATACATCGGGTACAACCCAAAAAAGCAGAAATCAAAAGCACAATGAAATCCAAAAACAAGTGACTAAAGCCATACGGAACACCCGTTGGTAACTTATTCCAGAGAAACAAAATATGAAAAACCAAAAAGAATAGAACCAGATAACTAGCGTCATCGTCACCTTGTCTCCCGATACTTACTAAACACATCAATCAGCCGCTGAGTTTGGAGGCTTCCCTCCTTGGTGAGAACCGAGTTTCCCATTCAGTCCAACACCCTTTGCGACAACCTTCTTTCGCGGAGATGATAAGGAAAATAGATTCCTCTTCTTGGTGCTAGCACTTGAAAGAGCCCCTTTTGCTTGACCACTTTGGCTCGTGGAGGTTGCACTATTCCTTCCGCTTTTACACCCTGTAACTTATACTCAGAGGCCCCCTCCACAACATCACTAACCGTGCCATCAACCGCTTGATCAGAATGAACCACCTCATCCGCACTCTCCTCCACCTGCGTATCCGTCAGGAGTGTTTCATCCCGGGGACTGCCCTCTATCGCCACACCTTCCTCCTCCATGATAGTATCCATAAAACCCAAAGTAGTGTCTTCCCTGGTGAGAAACGCTGGACCCAGCAAGTCATTAAGATCAGCAGAGAACAACTCCTCTTGCTGCGTCAGTTCCATGGATCCTGAAACTGGAACACTCAGTTCACCATCACTGGGGAATAAATTTGTACACACCCTCTTATCAGCACCCTGTGCAAGAGCCGACACTGGCACCACTGGTGGATCACCCGTAGCCACAGCCTCCTCCAAATTTGGCCCCAAGAAATCATCAAACATCTTCTGCTCTTCAGCAGTAAAGTTGAGCCCCACATCACCTGTACCACCCTGGACTTGACCATCCCCTGAAATGGGGACCTGAGAGGTTGGAACGGAAGGAGGAACCACAGACGTATTCTTCTTCACGAACCTCTCATCGGCATGAGAACCCCATTTATTCTTTCTCCACTTACCACCGAAACCCTGAGCAGGCCGATGATTAACCGCCTGAGAACCAGCACCATGCCCATTCCTATTAGCAGGACCTTGGTGAAGCACCCCTGAACTATCACCACTCAACCCTGACCCAGCGCCTGCAGATGCACCATTCACCATTGCACCCTTATAGCTCTGGAGCTTGTCCTCAGACCATGGTTCAGAGCCATCCTCCAACCTCTGTTTCCCTTTATCACCAAAAAGGGGACAACGAGATACATCATGACAAAGACTATAGCATTTCCGACAGTATCCAAATAAACGCTCATATCGCAGTGATATTTTCGTCTCTTCACCACTGTGAAACTCGATCGTAGCATCAAAGATTAAAGGCTTGAAACCATCCAACAAGATCTTCACCCGACCATTGTCCAAATCAACTTCCTCCACCTCTCCCAAGTCAGCACCAATAGTGCGGAAGGTCTNCAAATCGACTTCCTCCACCTCTCCCAAGTCAGCACCAATAGTGCGGAAGGTCTCATCTGCCCAAAAATGCAGAGGAACTCCCATCACACGAACCCAGAACTTGATGACGTAAGGATACCTCGGATCCACCACTGGCTCCCATCTGACCAAAGAAAGCATCCAATGGTCAAAATGATAGGGCTCCATCTTCAACACCTCCGGAATATCAGACTCTTGCTAAAAGTCAAACTGAAACCGTCCCAACCCCAGATCAGCCCCAACGACCCTCTCCTCCATCTTCCATATCCTCGGCAGCATAAACAACAACGCCTTCATATCTTGCATCACTGGGTTCATACATCTACCAATCAAGGTTTTAGCATAACCCTCAATCAAAGCCGTATTGTCGAACTGTGGGACCTTAATCTTCAGCATACCCCCTGACCCCGCAACATTCCCTTTANCAGCAAGTCATTAAGATCAGCAGAGAACAACTCCTCTTGCTGCGTCAGTTCCATGGATCCTGAAACTGGAACACTCAGTTCACCATCACTGGGGAATAAATTTGTACACACCCTCTTATCAGCACCCTGTGCAAGACCCGACACTGGCACCACTGGTGGATCACCCGTAGCCACAGCCTCCTCCAAATTTGGCCCCAAGAAATCATCAAACATCTTCTTCTCTTCAGCAGTAAAGTTGAGCCCCACATCACCTGGACTTGACCATCCCTTGAAATGGGGACCTGAGAGGTTGGAACGGAAGGAGGAACCACATACGTATTCTTCTTCACGAACCTCTCATCGGCATGAGAACCCCATTTATTCTTTCTCCACTTACCACCGAAACCCTGAGCAGGCCGATGATTAACCGCCTGAGAACCAGCACCATGCCCATTCCTATTAGCAGGACCTTGGTGAAGCACCCCTGAACTATCACCACTCAACCCTGACCCAGCGCCTGCAGATGCACCATTCACCATTGCACCCTTATAGCTCTGGAGCTTGTCCTCAGACCATGGTTCAGAGCCATCCTCCAACCTCTGTTTCCCTTTATCACCAAAAAGGGGACAACGAGATACATCATGACAAAGACTATAGCATTTCCGACAGTATCCAAATAAACGCTCATATCGCAGTGATATTTTCGTCTCTTCACCACTGTGAAACTCGATCGTAGCATCAAAGATTAAAGGCTTGAAACCATCCAACAAGATCTTCACCCGACCATTGTCCAAATCAACTTCCTCCACCTCTCCCAAGTCAGCACCAATAGTGCGGAAGGTCTCATCTGCCCAAAAATGCAGAGGAACTCCCATCACACGAACCCAGAACTTGATGACGTAAGGATACCTCAGATCCACCACTGGCTCCCATCTGACCAAAGAAAGCATCCAATGGTCAAAATGATAGGGCTCCATCTTCAACACCTCCGAAATATCAGACTCTTGCTCAAAGTCAAACTAAAACCGTCCCAACCCCAGATCAGCCCCAACGACCCTCTCCTCCATCTTCCATATCCTCGACAGCATAAACAACAACGCCTTCATATCTTGCATCACTGGGTTCATACATCTACCAATCAAGGTTTTAGCATAACCCTCAATCAAAGCCGTATTGTCGAACTGTGGGACCTTAATCTTCAGCATACCCCCTGACCCCGCAACATTCCCTTTAAACAGAGCACTCTGAGTCATGACTCGCTTTGCTAAACACAGCCGAAACAAACCCCCGATCGAAAAGAAAAAACAGCCCCGACAACTCACCAAAGAAAAGCAAAGAAAACTAAGGAGACAAGCTTGTTTAAGCAGTATAGAATGAGGAAGATAGATAGACCGCACAGAGAATTTATAGTCAATCCCGGAGGACCAAACCACCTTGTCACAGAAGATCTCCAACCCGCAAGAACCGCGACCGAGATCCTCAGAATCACGTCCCTGAATTAACGCGGCTGAAAAGTCACATACCAAACCTAAAGGACCCAGAGAAATCCCGAACCATAAGCTTTGCCTCCCTGGATCAAAGCCCTCTCACTCCAATCCCACATAAACCATACCGATCCGACAATCCCGAGATTACCGCCAGAAGAGAACAAGACAAAATGGGAATTAACAACCCATATCTCCTGCTCGAATCCTCCCCGTGAACCGAATAAGGAAACTAAACCCATAGATCTGAAGATCCTCAATAACAAAGATCAAACCCTCATAAGACTCCATCTCAGATCTAGAAGATCATGGACCCGCAAATCAGAACCCACCAGAAAGGATCTCAAGTCGAAATCCTCCCTCATAATATATTGATTATGAAGACATATTATAACTATTATTCATCTTTTTCATCTTCTAATACTTTTTTTAATGATCGAGTGATCATTACTTACTAATGTAGACATAAAGAAATCTTAGAGAATATACTCACCCTTTACCGCAAAATTTTTGTGACAGTATTGTACTACAATTAAATTTTGCTATAATTGAAAATAATAATATACACCGACTTTTAATCGATAACATAAATTTATAATTTAACACAAAGAATTGAATAATATCTTGATTTAAAAAATATTTAAAATTTTGTGTTTGATTTATAAAGAAAAACTCTGATTTTCTTTAGTCTAATAATTGTAACTCTTGGAAGTAATTGCTGTTCCATTAAGTATATGATAGTTTTATTTTTCCCTTATTTCTATTATTTTACAAATATTTACACAATTATTATATTATGATAGAAATATCTAATTTTATATTTATATAATATCTATTCATATTTTACCTTGATATTTTTTTGGTTGTATTTTTTTCATTTTGTTTTTAGTTTATAATTTATTTTAAATTCTTGTTTTTAATAATAATTAAAATATTACAAAAATGAGTGAATTAATTGATGCATTAATTTTAGTTTTTATGTCTTTTAATGATGTGGATTAATTAGTTAAAATAGAAAATAAAAAGTGACGAGGTGGAGGAAGGAGAAGAGAGAAAAACCAACTTTATATATATAGATTAGTATTTGGCTAGCGCTACGCGTGGGAGTTAGATTAGGGTGTGATATGTGCCTTTTTGGTGAATATTTTTTATGTGTTTTGTTAATTTCTCTTTATATCTATTTTTCAACTTCTTTTGTTTGTTTTTGTTATTTTTTATGGTGATTTTGGCTTTCTTTCAGCTTTTTGTATTAAGTATATTGTAGTCAGTAGTTTTACATTTTTATTTTAAATTAGTTATATTTCTTTATAATTTTGTTTTGCTTTTCAGTTATTTAAATTGCATATGTGTAGATTTTTGTGCATTGTTTTGTTTTCGTCATCCGTTGGATTGATTGTTTTTCTGCATTTTTTCTATACGTGGTTGTAATTCCTTGTTTTTTTTTTAAGAATACGTATTTAACGAAATTTGTGACAAATGTTTGTCAATGCTTTTGTGTAATTTTTAGTAAGGTTTTAAATTTACTTACATTCGGGTGCTTATTGTTTTTTTGTATTACATTGATTGGGCCCAAATATCCGTTTAGGCCTTTAAAGATAGTGGTCTATTCGATGTATTTGTCCTTTAGGGAAATAGCCTGTGTCTTGTAACTGTGTTTTTTCTTCTTTGTCATATATCGCTTGTTGAACGGAATGGTGTGTATCAATATTTCGATCTACTAGATAGTAGAAGGCTGGTAAATCTTATTTTGATGGGCGTACTTTGTTTTGAAGCATCTATTGTATCGATACAGAAAACTTAAATTTTATTCGCGTCTTTGGGGTGTTTTCGTCTTGGCTTCGCATCGTTGGTGGGTAATCGGTTCTCCCCTGGTTAGTTCGTTGAACATCTGTGTTAATTGGTTCTCTCATGTGTACTTTGATTCTCTAATTAATTAATCGACTCTTTTAAGAAGGTAGTTGTAATTTTAGTTTCATTAGGACCATCTCTGTATTTGCCTGGATTTACGGTGTTTTCTATTTTGCTCTATTTGAAATTTCTCATTTTTTGTTGGTTTACGTTTGCATATGTATTGATTCTGAAATAGTACTGGTTGTTTGATAGCTTGGGGAGCTTTTGTTTTGGCTCGAGTTCATTTACAAACATTGATGTTATATGGCGAATTAAATGTACTAATCTTATTTGAGCGTCTCTTTTGTGTTTTACCAGTGTCTACATCTCTTACCTTTTTTCTGTTTGGTGATAGATAGTGTCAACCGGTGCCAAATTAGTTTTATTCAGTTTTAGTTTCGAACACGTTCTGCTTTACAATCTCAAGGAGAAAGTCCCAGACGAAGACTACATTTGTAACCTTGAAGAAACTGAGATGGTCAGACCCGGGGAACACATTACCATCCTCACTTACTCGCGGATGAGGTACCATGTGATGCAGGGAGGAAACACTCTGGTGAGAAAAAGGGTATGACCCTGAGGTTATCGACATCAGGTCGCTGAAACCATTCAACCTTCACACAATCGGAAACTCAGTAAAGAAAACACGCCTGGTTTTGATCATGGAGGAGTGTATTAGAACCGGTGGGATTGGCGCAAGTCTTACAGCTGCCATTAACAAAAAAATTTCATGACTATTTAGATGCTCCGGTGATGTCTTTGTCTTTTCAGGATGTTCCGACACCTTACGCTGGTACACTGGAGGAGTGGACCGTGGTTCAACCAGCTCAGATCGTGACCGCTGTTAAGCAGCTTTGCCAGTTAATTCATACTAATCCGGTGAACCAATATGTATCATTTACATCTCCATTTTCTTTCTTTTTACTTTAGCTTGTTAAAGAATTTGTCCAAGTGGAAATTGGTTTTATCTCCTTTGTTGTGTATTGGAATATTTTTTTTGTAACTTAGAGAATGTTTTGTTTGTTAATTTACCTCCCACATCGTAATCTCCTAACGTCCACTCCTTTTTACTCTGAGTTTCAGCTTCAAGAGCTTATGATTGTTGAACGTTTGCCTTAGGGAGATTATATAAATTGTGAAATCAGCTTAAAGGTTCCCTTACATGCTCGGTATCAGGTAAAATGATCACTTGATCTTTTCTCAAGTCTTGTTTTGATTTATTTCAATAAGATTGGATCTTTATTTCTCTATCATCCATCTCCAGCCTCTTGACGACCGTGGATACTCTAGAGTGGAGTTTGGAGAGCCAGACTTGTTCTTTTTCTCGAGCCATGTACAAACCACCGACATGAACAAAGAAGATGTTTGGTTTTGTCGATTGGCAGATCAAAGACTGAACCCAGCTCTATTTTCTGGGATATCCCTGCAGGATTTAGGGATCATACAGAGTATGTTTCCGCCTTGACATTCGCAGCAACGGTTTTGTCTGCAATTTCAATTCTTGTGGCATCGGTTTTGAGCTCAAAGGTTGAATCTTGTAAAAAAATCAAAGTAGTCATAATAACTCAGTTTTTTTTGGTTTCAGACTTCTTTGTGACAGTCATTTGAGTCAATTGTTTTGTTTCCTCTCAGCACAGATGAGGGAATTTAAACTAATCCAAAAACATGACCTCGCATGATCATTCTGATTTATCAAACCGGATAATTCATGAGAAACACAGACTTTCTCTCAACTCCAGCAAAAAGTTTGCACAACAAAAAATCCAAACACAGAGACACTCTATTACATGAACCAATGAACCCACATGCCACCAACAAACCGAACCGAAGCAAATCACACTACAAAGCCAACTTCTATGTATTGTCTTCAAAATATGTTATATATACCAAGTAGTTCCACTCATTGACACTTTTAAGATCGATGAAATCACCCAAATGACTTGTTCTTGGTTTTGAAATCAAGCTGCGAGTACGATGATCACAAACAGGAGTACAATGCCAAATATCACCAAGAGGCTCTTGGCAAGAGCAAGCATGTCTGCGTGTAAACAAGATCAAGACATAAGAGCGTGGCCTAATCTATCCGAAAGGTTTCCTAAACGCCATTCATTCACTGTATTGCCTGAAAAGTTTGAGAGTTTTATCAGAGATGAGTTTGACCTTTGTGTCTTCGCGGCTTGCGGCAGCTGAGTTTTGCCTTTTGAAGTTGCAGCATGGGAGTTATCGATATCATCTGCAAAAATTAAATAAAAAAGAAAGTGAGTTTTATAACTGTAGATTTGATAAGGACATGCTCATATTGAGTTTATTAGATTTTACATATCATGACTCCTTGATCGTTAACCAAAACCGCAAGATCTTTGAAGATTTCATTAACCTCGCCAACTTGATTATGGATTTCTTGTATTCCTTGCTCTCGTTCTTTAATCAGTTCTTCATTGAATGCAATCTCGTTGTCTAACAACACAAGTTCCTGCCTGCACCACAACTTTTTGAGATGTCACAACATAAGTCACATCTCAAACAATGGAGAGAGAGATGTGTCAAAGATCTGTTCTTTTTTACAGTACCACATACCTTTTAGACTCCTGAAGTTGTGCCCGCTGTCTTGGGGCCTTATCTACCTCACTGACCGTGTAACTATATACCAAACCAACCAAGACAACTATGGAACATCATTATCAAAACCAGACAAACAATTCACAAAAATGAATGCTTTTGATCTCTAATCATTGATTCAGAGTATAAAAAACGACATAAACAACAACAATGGTGTTACCTAGGGGTAAGAGCGGATTGAGGAACAAAAGGGGCATAGGTGGTTTCTCTTTCAGCAGCCGTTTGTTGAGCTTTCTGAAACTCTTTTAAAACAGCTTGAAAGTCCTTTGCAAGCTTAGCATCTGCAATCTTCTTACTTGGCTACACACACAAAACACCTCTCAATCATCAAAGAGACGAAGACAAATATATTGACAAAACTCGGGATTTCTCTTCATCTTTTAGTAAGGAGAAATCAAAGAGACGAAGACAAATATATGAAGCATGAAATTGGAGAAGAAGACATTATATAGATACACAAATTAAAGATAGCGTAGTGGGTCTTCAATTGAAAGAGCGAGCATTGAAGGGGATGAATTACAGTAAGAGAAAGACGTTACAATGGAGATTGAAGAGAGCGAAGACAGCGAAAGGGTGTGGAAGATGAGAAGGGCAGGGACGCTTCAGGTCCTCAGCGCCGTCGTCAGTTGTGGAGTATTATCGTCGAGAGGAGTCGCCGGCCAAAAAAACAGGACTTAGTCGATAATGTCACAAAATTGAGATAACGAATTGGGCTTTCATACAAATGTCTCAGTTCGAAAATATGGGCTTCTTTCACGAAATGGGCTTACGAAATAAAGTGGTATGCTGAGGTGAGGTGGCAGCACGAGGAGTGAGGAAACTATACTTTATATATATAGACTAGCAATTGACCCGCGAATTAGATTAAGGTGTATTCCGGGTTTTTTGTGTATATTATTTTTTTGCTACGTAGATTCATCTTTACGTCTGTTTTTGTATTTGATTTGGGTGGTTATCTTGTTTTGTTGAATATTTTCAAGCATATCGCTGTTTATTTTTAAAAAATTGAGATAATCTTGTGTGTTTTTAATGTTTTTTTTTAAATTATCATGAGAAGTTAATATTGTGTAGTTAAAGTTGTTGTTTGGCAGTAGTTGTTAGTTTTGATTAATTTATTATTATTTGTCATTTTGTGGTTGGATTGTTATTTGGTTTTATATGTGGTTTTGGGTTAGAGTTTTTAATATTTTCATATGTATTTAGTAAACTGTGGGAGTAGTTTTTTTGTCAATGTTTTAGTGTTTGGAGTGAAAAAAGTTGTGGATTTTATTAAGAAAAGTAAATAAAATCAATAACTTACATTTCTTTTTTTGGGGCTATTTTTCTTTGTTTCAGCCGTTGGCCCAATTTCTCTGTAAGGCTTATAATGTGTTGGTCTATTGGGTCATTATTTGTATGTTATTGAGTTGGGAATGAATTTGTTCTTTTTCAAAATTCGATGTCCTCGTGAACGGATAGGAGAAGAGCAATGTTTGCGATCTAGAGGACAGTATGAGTATTGAACCTATTTCTTTGATGCTCGTAATCGTTTTTTCAGTCATCCCTTTCATATATCCATTATCTTTTTTTTTGGGTTTGCGTATTTGGTTGATTTCCTGCTCGCTTCGCATCTGTAGGAGATATTTGGTTATCCCCCTGTTGATTTCGTTAAACGTAAATGTGAATTTGTGTTCAAATTTTTTTATGAAAATGTGTTGTGTTTCTTAGATTTCCTAATAAGTTGTGAGTGTTTTTTGTGTTCTTAGTTGTATTTTTTTCCGTTTTTCCTCTGAGTGATTTTTTCGATTCGATGTGAGTTGTGTTTGGGAAAAATTAATTTTCTTAGCTGTTATTTTATACAGTGCAGGTTGTTTTTTGTTGGCTCAGTTTTCATTTTCATATAATTTAGTTCTACGATTATCGATTGTGGCACTCATATTTCTGAATCTCTTTAGTTTACTAAAGGTGTGTGCATCTCTTACCTTCTTTGTCTTTGGAGATTGTTTTGTGAAGTGCTGCCAAATAATGTTAATTGGTTTCTAGTTGTGTTTCCCTGATCCTCTGAAAGTGTTGTTTGTGTTGCCTTGCTTTGATTTGGTTATTCTTTTTGATTTTGTATAGCCCAGTTTTTCTATGATGTAGTTGTCCCTGAAGGTAAAGACCTCTTTGCATATATCTATGTCTTGTTGGTCGTAATACTTGAAGACTTTTTTCTTGAGATGGATTGTAGGAAGTTTTTTCAACATATTTTGATCTTCTATGTTCTGATTTTGATGTGATGGTAAGTGGCGGACTTAATTTTTTTTTTATATATCTTTTGTTTACTTGCTATACTTTTAGGTTTGTTCCTTGTTTCTCTTGTTTTAATTCTTTTGGAGGCGTCGCTATTGTTTAAGAAGGAGAAAATCATAGATTTCTATTTCGAATTGTGGAATTCATTTAAGGTTGATAACATTGGTAAACCATATTGTTGTTCCTTAAGCTAAATGAAAAAGACAAACTTGAGCATTTGTTTGTAGTAGTAGCAGTGTGCGCATCTATTTTCCATGTCATTGACGGTGCAGTAAATAGTTGGTCTGATTGTTGCCAATGTAGTGTAGTAGCATTGTAGGCTTTGTACATTGACTCTGTGTAATGCCTTTTTGATATCTTTCCACCATTGGTCACCCTTTGTTTTGTTTTGTTTCCAGCCTAGCTTGTCAAGCCAAATTTTTCCTTCCGCTGCGTCACCCCTGCACAACTTCACAATTCCGTAAAGGTACATACAATTCTCATAACTACCTTCTGCCGCCTTCTTCAAGTGTTCCTGCCCTGTTTTTGTGTTGTTCTTTTGAAAATACTCTTGGATCCTTTTGATATAGTGAGCCTCAACATTTCCACTTGTAATGCATTTTTCCATGAGGTCTTGGTATCTCGTTAATGCTGCTAGTGGATTCATCGCCAGGGGCCTTAGGTTGATATTCTTGTAGACTCGGTGATCTTGGGCTGCCTTGGCTAGATGTGGTGATGCTTGCATAACATGTCTCACGGTTGTGCATGAAATCTTAGCAACTTGAGAGATTATATCTCCGAGGACGTCGTTTGGTAGTTCTTCAAGGGAATAGTGTGTGTTTCGCAGCATTTTTTGCAAGTTGTGTGTGATTTTTAGGTTAAGACTTTTTCCTACTGTTATTTATAGGCTGGACGATATTCCGCGTTACACGCGAATTAATTTTTAAAATTTATAAGACAATGCTAAAGTGTTAATAAATTTTTCTGTAGCTATTTTATTTTGTAGATTTTTTTTTCTGAACAATATCAAATGTAGTTTGAATATTTTCTTTTACTTTTGTTAATGATATTAGTTAGTTGAGTTTCTGAATTGTTAATCTTGATGTCTATATTCATTCTAGATGTTAGTAAGAAAATATTATTTATAAGCTTATATACAGAGTGAAGATATTTTTTTTCATGATAAGAAATGGCAGCAAATTCATGTTTTATTTTCTTTGGATAGTACTGTGAATGAATTAAAAGTATAAGTAACATAAATCATTATGATGAAATTTTAAAGTATGAAATCTTAACTTTGTACAATAAAACTATAATTTGTCGGCCTGAAATGCTATTATCTATCCTTCATGACAACAATTAGTCAGTAATACATGTTTTCATGCGATAATTTATAGCTAAGCGTGTTTGTTACTTGTCAATCATTTTCCATCAAAGTAAAAGTTGATTTGATTTTGTATCTAGAACTGGTAGAGCACACAAAAGATTATGCGGCAGAATTCATGTCAATCACTTAAGCTTTTCCACTTACTATATGCAATGGATTATGGACATATACACACCCATATACATACCCATTTGCATTATTTGCATTGGAGGTGCAACAATATATGCGAAAACATAACTTTGGCCTCTACTTTAACTGGTTTTTCCGACCAAACTACTAACAGAAATTACAACACTTTCATTCTCTCCACTTTTGCACTAACGCACCACCTCCTCACATTCTTCGTCTTTTTATGTGACAAACGAATTGATCATCATCAGCATAGACATCATGGTGTTGTATTTCCTCCTTTCAATGCATCTTCAAGCACTACAAGAAAATAATTTTATTAAGACGAAATATTTAGTCACAATTAAAATTATTTAGTCACAATATAAACATTGTTACGCATTTGTGACGTTTTTTGAATGGTTGCAATACAATGGTCACAAATTTTTATTTGTAACAAAAACGTCACAAGAGTTGCAACGAATATATTAGTAACCATTTTAGGATTCTTGAGAAATATGTATAGTGAGGATATACTATGTTCAATGTAGTACGTATATATGTTCTAATCATGCAATAGCAGGAAGTTTATAAAATATCTAATATACAAAAGTGTAAGTTCCATACCTTTGACAAAAATAAAAATTTAAAACTGATCAGATTTGTATTTAATTGCCATGACTGTCTTACAAATTATATCAGAGTATTGAATAAGAGAATGTCTATTAGCCTAACCATAATTTGAGGCAGTTACGTTGTGGAAGCTTAGCATTTATAACTTTCAAACTCTTTCGCAATGACGTTTTTTTTTCTTAACTTCCTAAATGAAAAACGCAAACAAAAGTACAAAAAATAATCAAATCATGATATGTAGTTCAATTATTTTAACCCCATGAAGCACATTATTAATAAGAGTACATACGAACAGTTAAATAAACACAAAATAGTTTGACCAGCG
Source organism: Camelina sativa (assembly GCF_000633955.1). Taxonomy (NCBI): domain Eukaryota; kingdom Viridiplantae; phylum Streptophyta; class Magnoliopsida; order Brassicales; family Brassicaceae; genus Camelina; species Camelina sativa. The sequence continues at coordinate 8,261,111 of NC_025702.1, read as the reverse complement.
AAGGAAAAAGTGTTTGATCGGCATAGGAAAAGCCCAACAAAATCACTCTTCCTAATGTAAGTCGTACCAATGATTTAGCAATTGGAGGAGTCTTCGTATGTATGTCTCTGGATTTTTCTCCTCATCCAAATCTTTTCACCTGCAAGAAATCAACAAATTTACTACATATAAAAAGGTTTAGATAAGCAACATAAGTTATTATAGATTGGACATATTCCAGCGTCAGACTATATCCATATCAAACGAAGATAATACTAAACTTTAATATAAGTTCTCCAAATACAAAATTTATTATAAGTTCTTAAGAAAGACCAGCTACCTAGCGTTTTTGGCTGCGTAAGTGATTGATAAACCAAACTGAAACCATCAGTCAAGGTTTTTAAATCTGGGAAAAAAAGATCAGAAAATGAATCACCAATCGGAGGAAGCAAAAGAAATACGGAGTGGATGTTTTTTTTTGGTTAGACACTTACATTCCGGAATGAGTTGCACTTCCCCGAACAATATGTCATTATCACCAGGATTTGAAACGTTTAAGCCCTAATCCTAATTAACGTCCATGAGACCAGTTTCATCTCTGGAACTTGCACATACCCGAGAAAACAATGAAATAAGAAAGGGTGAAACCCTCAGATAGGATGTGAAGCGATTGGAAGTAGAAGAAGGGACGTTTCGTTTTTAAATGTGAAGAAGGAGGTGAGGTCGAACCTCCCTCGAAATCCTACATATATATATAGTCATAGAAAGCAACCTAAAATCTAACTGACGTGTCATATTAGGAGTCTCAAATAATTAGGGGTTTCAAAGAAATTTGGTCCAAAAAGCAATAGAAAATGGTTAGTGGGTAGTTTATAAAATTTGGTATCATTAAATAGAAGGAGTAGCTGAGGTAGCAGCACCAGGAATGAGAAAAGTGAACTTTATATATATAGACAACTAAAAATATCTATATAGATTTAATAGAAAATTAAATAATAGTTCAAAACAATGATAATGTAATATGGACCTAATTGGTTACGGCTATACCTTTATTTTATTATTGGGGCTCTATAATTTTGGTTGTACCGTTTGAAAACGAAAGCATGATTGGTAAATGTTAAGTATTATACTTTAGATTAATATTATTAGAAATTGTATTAAAAATAGAATAGTATTAAGAAGATATAAAAAATTCTATGATTTTAATATCTGCACTATAAAAAATATATGTATTATAATAACTATCTTATTATATAAAGTTTGGTTTTCAAAGTTAGTAACTCACCAGATCGTGACACGTGTTAATTTTAACGATCAGAGATCAAAGTTAAAAACTCACCAAATCGTGACATATGTCAGTTTTAACGATTAAATATCCAAGTTAGTAACTCATTAGATCATGACACATGTCAATTTTAATGATTAGAAATCACATTTTTAAAGCTTGGTAAAACGATGTATAAGATAATTGTAATCTTATATTAAAAAAACTTTGTTAAATCTTAAAAGGAAAAGGATTGTAAATACACCCCTCTATATAAGCAAATAGACGATGACATATTTTTCACCAAACAAAATATTTCGACTAGCTTTGTTTTTCTTGGTAAAAATTTTGTCTTTGTTTTTATTAACCTTTTGTTTGACACATCGTAGTTCTTGAACAAGTCTCGAATGTAATTTGTTTGTTGTCTAATCGATGCAACTATATAAATAGATTCCTAGATATTACCATGTGTTTTTGTCGTCTTTTCTTTGAATTTTGTTTAGTTTCTCAATTTTATAATGCATACTACATAATCTTTGACTTTTAAGTGTTAACAAAGTTTTTTATGTATAATAACTAAGGTATTTGAGATTAACAAATTTTTCACGGTGTTATTATTATTTTTATTAATTTGCAGGGCAGGTAGCATAAAAAAAGATAAATACACAAATGCAATATAATAACATTGATTAAATAACACTTGATCAAATAAACAGAAAGCGTTCTTATCGTCGAGCGATAGTACATCTTACAAGAAAGTGGGAAGCAAGAAATTTAAAAATTAAACAATGAGCTCACTGAAATAAATTTTCTCATAAAATAGAAAAAGAATTAAGGAAAATATACAGAAAATTATTAATCCTAAAAAATGTAAATACTCACTTCATATTATTCATCTAACAAAAGAATTTATTCAAAAATATTGCTTTCAACTTTGTTCTATTAGCCAAACTTTTTTAATGGGAAGACAAATTTTCCTTATTTTTTTTCTTTTTCAGTTTGGAACAGGTAAGATTAATATGTTGACCCAAAAAATAGAAGATTAATATATGCATCTTCTTTTTCTAATACTGTATTTTAAAATTTATTGTAGTAGTTTTAGATTGTTTTATTTAATTTATATTTTCATCTTTGAATTATTTGAAATTCATATATTATTGTGCTTATAATTTTCTATTATTTCATTAATTATGTAACATCAATTTTCTTCTAATTTCTCAACTTTGATTGTTTGGTCATAGACCATTTTTTTGTGCAAACATAGTTGTTATGATTTGTTCAATCTCAAAATGAGATAAAGAGGAGAAGGTCATCAACCTAATGGTTGGATAAAATAGCCTAATCAAACACAAGCCTACAACAAACATAGATAGATTGGAAAAACATAAATTGTTTTTGATAGATCCATAGGAGTTTGGAGACAGAGGCTATATGATGGTGTGTCAAAGAAACTTCCATGAATACATTAAGATAATTTAACATTAGTTACTATTAAAAGATTTTATGACGTTGGAAAAGGGTCTTTAGTTTTATTGGTTGCTGGAGCAAGCCACTTTGAGATAGCTAAAAGACGTGAAGATGTTCTCTCCACATAGGAGGAGGGAATAGCCAAGGTTCTCTCTATGGTGGAGGAGGTTGGACGCAAAGTTATCTCCCCAAGGGTGGAAGGTGGGAAAGGTTAGACGCAAGGTTATCTACCTAACGGAGGAAGACAGAGAGAATGTTTTCTCTATGGTGGAGGAGGTTGGACGCAAGATTCTATCCATAAGGGAGGACAGAACAAGGTTCTCTCTATGGTTTGTCATACACTATTGTGATGTAATTTGTTTTTTATTCAAAATGTTTTTTGTGCCAACAGTTTTAGTGATTAAAGAAACTATGCAAAAGTAAAAGTAAAGTGACATGTAATAGTTGGCTTAATTTGTTCATATAGACATTTTCTAGGTGGTGGTAAATAATATATTTGTAATATACAATATACCTAGGTGTAAAAACTACACTTTTAATGGTAACATATATAAAAGATTTGTATATGGATTGTATTGATTATTGTATTATAGCAAAAAAAAATTTGTAAATAATGTACAATAAGTTTTAATATATTTTTTTCAAATTTAATTTTATTTACAAAACTTTAAACTTGCACATTGTTTATGTGTATATATATATATATATATATCATCTTTAAAAATGATATATACATATTTACATGTTGAGATTTCCACATATATATATATATATATAAATGTAACACATCATTTACTATAAATGTAATACATATTTTTGTCATCAAAACTTTTTTGACATATAGATAATAATGTTACACAATTCAAGACTTTGCATATTGATTTTAAAGTGGAGCCCATTGATATTTATTATTACAATTAAGTCTATTTTCTTCACTATATATACAAGTACCTTTGTATGATTAAATATCGAATGTAAACACTCTCTCTCTAGGCCTGGGCAAAATACCCAGATCCGAAGATCCGATCCGAACCCGACCCAAAAAACCTGATCCGAACCCATATCCAAAATTGTAAAATACTCGAACGGTTCTAAATATCTAAATCCAAAAACCCAAACTCGAACCCGATCCGAACCGAAATCCGAACGGGTATCCGAATATACCCATATTTTTAATATATAGTAGTAATATATTAGTAATATTTATAATTTTTAATAATATAAGTGTCCAAAATATTCAGATTTTTAGATATTTTTGATAATTTGAAGTATTTAAACTGTTTATTAGTAAATTTGGGTAAAAAATACTCTAAATTTTCAAATGTATTGCGTATTATTGAATAATTTTGACTAAATTAGATACTAAAATTTTGAGTTTTGTGAACTTCGGGTAAACCGAAATCGAACCCAAAATACCCGAACCGAACCCGATCCAAACCCGAAGTCTAGAAATACCCGAACGGGTCCTATACCTCTAAAATACCCGATCCGAACCCGAACGGGTACCCGAATGTCCAGGTCTATCTCTCCCTATGTCTTCTCTCTCCCTCCTTTAGTTTATCATATTCACTTTCATCTTCTTTTTAAGACTCAAAATTTATTTACAATACAAAATATTAAATTAAAACACGTTATCAGCAAAATCAGTCTATCAAATTCACGATCACTCTACCAAGATGACATATATTATTATCAGAGCGCGGCTCTGCCACCCAATGACCTTTAAATGCATAATATTCATTTACTGCTTTAATTTGCTTCTAGTATTGATGACTTTAGTTACTGCTTTAACTTATTTATTGCTTTTAGTTACTCTTTAACTTATTGCTTTAACATGGATGATTAAAAGTCATCATATTTTATTTATACTTCTAATTTACTGATTTAACATGGATGATTCAAATCACCATAATTTAGTTACCTTAACACCCAACTGCTACCTTTCAGTGGCCCCATGTCCACTCTCGGCCCTTGGGCACACCTCGCTTAATGCGCTCACGTCCTCTCACTAGACCCGTGAGCTCATCCATATTCGATGGTCGATTTGCTAGGTCCGAGAGATTTTAAAGACTTGTTTATCATCTCTACAAATCACCAAATGATCTTTCTAATAAAAGAAATAATCACAAAAAAATGTATTGATTAATGGAAAATCTGTTTAATTCATGGCTAATCCACAATTCAATTGGGAAATAATCAAAATGTATTTAAGAATCTTTGACTTACTTTTTTGGGATCAAATCTTACTTATACTGTAATATCAAATCTTGGTAAAAATCACAAATATTTGATTTTTTTTTAAGTAACAGCATCAACGAGATCTTGTTTGAATAACATTACTAGGTTTTGATATTTCATGATTTTTGTGGTTACAAACTAAATTTGTAAAAATAAAATTTTAAAAAGTAGATTTTTTAACTTAGATCTTTATCATATTTTATTGTATTGATAATCAATGTAACAGTCATTCTATATGAGGTTTTGGACTATATTTTCTAATATATACTAGGATTTAACCCGCGGTACACCGCGGGACAATATTTTTTATTTTAAAAATTTAAAATTATATTGTATTTATTTTTTATTTTATTATTGTTTTATTAATTTAAAAAATAGAAAATTTTACAGGTATTTGATATAAGTATTCAAAGTATAGGATTTTTGTATTGTTTTCAAGGTTTTAACCCGTGTGGTATATGTATAGTCTAGTAATACATTTATCTCCTGGTACACATCTAAAAGTGTTTAAAAAAAAAACAATTCCACTTAACTCCCTATATAGGATTAATGCCAACCCATCTCACCAAAATCGAAATAATTTTTTGCGCGAAAAAAAAATCTATATAAGTTTTTTATCAAGTTTAATTATGTTAATTGTTTTACCAAATTAGCATACTTATATAGTTTATAATTTTTCCATGTCAATATATATAGTTTATGATAATTAATAGAATTTTATTTTTTTTGGTAATTCCTCAAAAAATAAAAAATAAACCAAATTATATGGGGGTTTTCAACATATTTAATGTGATATTTTATAATTGGATTTTCGGTTTAGGAAATTTATTAATGTTAATATAATTATGGATATTGTAAACTTTTGTTATGTAAAGTCTGTTGTATATCATTTAAATTTGAGAGATTTTAGCATCCATAAAAATAGTTTTGGAGATTTAATGGGTTTAAACTTTAATGGATAGAGTTGTTTTTGNAAAAAAAAACAATTCCACTTAACTCCCTATATAGGATTAATGCCAACCCATCTCACCAAAATCGAAATAATTTTTTGCGCGAAAAAAAAATCTATATAAGTTTTTTATCAAGTTTAATTATGTTAATTGTTTTACCAAATTAGCATACTTATATAGTTTATAATTTTTCCATGTCAATATATATAGTTTATGATAATTAATAGAATTTTATTTTTTTTGGTAATTCCTCAAAAAATAAAAAATAAACCAAATTATATGGGGGTTTTCAACATATTTAATGTGATATTTTATAATTGGATTTTCGGTTTAGGAAATTTATTAATGTTAATATAATTATGGATATTGTAAACTTTTGTTATGTAAAGTCTGTTGTATATCATTTAAATTTGAGAGATTTTAGCATCCATAAAAATAGTTTTGGAGATTTAATGGGTTTAAACTTTAATGGATAGAGTTGTTTTTGGAAAAAATCGGAATGTATAGATGTTGTTAAGATTTTATGGCAATAAATGTAACAAATGTTGGTCAATTTAAGAAAATTTAGTATTTGAGTTTCTCTACAATGTTATTTATGGAATTGTTTTAGGGGTTAATGTTGTAAAAAAAAATTAAATTATTAAAACTTAAAGGGCATAAACCAAAATGTACTTCAAAAATGTTAATATAGATGTTAACTATTACGTGATAATTCATGTAAAATATGGAAAAGGATTTCATATGTACCTTCCACTGATATTTTTTTTAATGTTCATGCATCAAGGCTGATTTAGACGTTCAAATTTTTTTTCTTCTAATAGAAGTAAGATATCTTATATAATACAACTTTATTAGTTGTAAATATCTTTCTTTACCACCTATAGTCTAAACTTAAATGTTTCTCATCAAAGAAACAAATCTTTAAAGTTTGTACCCCTTTATACTTCATTACTATATAATACTGTACTTTTCCAGCCTTAAAAGAAAACACACACACAAAAAGAAGAGAAAATATGTTATAAGGACAAGAAAGGAAGTAAAGCTTGCTTACATTTCAAATGATTATCCGAGAAAAGCAAATTTTAAAAAAAGAAAGAAGGGTTTGATGAAGAAAGTAAACGAACTCACGACTCTTTGTGGTATCACTGCATGCGCGATCATTTACAGTCCATACGACACTAGTCCTGAAGTGTGGCCATCAAATTCTGATGTGCGAAGGGTAATTTCAGAATTTAAGTCACTCCCAGATATGCATCAGCATAAAAAGATGGTAGATCAAGAGGCTTTTCTCAGACAAAGGATCGCGAAAGCCACCGAGAATTTTAGGAGACAACGAACGGAAAATAGGGAGCTCGAGATGATTGAAGTCATGTTCCAATTTTTTATGGGAAACATGGGAATGTTTCCTATGAATATTTTGGATCTTAATGATTTGGGTTATATGATTGATCAATATATTAAAGATGTTAATCGCAGGTTCGAGATTTTACAAAATTCGGGTATGGAGATTGGCGAATCTTCTTCTACAGCGGTGGCAAATTCTCAAGAAAATAGTTTGATGGTGGATTTGGCTTCTACAATCACTCCAACTACTACGATTTATGAGTTGGGGTCTTCTTCCGCATCTACGATTTTTGCGGATTTGTTAAATCCTATTCAGGAACAACAATTTTGTCGCCCGATAGCTTCACATATTGGACTTTATGAGCCACCTCAAAATCTAAATTTAAGTCTGAATCATAGTCACAATCAAAACCAACAACAATGGTTTATGGAAATGATGAACCATCATGGGCAAATGAGGTGTCCTGCAGAACACATTAGCTTTCCATTCATGTAGGATAATCGCCAAAACCACAACCACGTCCACCATCAAGAAGAAGATTTAGAGTGATAGTAAAACTATATTATCGAATCCATGATAAGCAATCCATGTGGTCATACTTTAAGATTTAGAGTTTAAATGTTTAGGATTTAGGATTTAAATGCATAGCCCAATAATTTCCTTTTAACTTGAACACTTTGATCATATATATCCATGTGGTAATAGTTTGGTGGATACCCTTGGATGTTCATTCAAAAAAAAAAAACATTGATACAAACAATAGTAAAATCATATTACTGAATCCATGATAAGCAATTCATGCAGTCATAGTTTAGGATTTCGGATTTAAATGTTTAGGATTTAGGGTTTAAACGCATAGCCCAATAATTTCATTTTAACTTGAACATCTTAATCATATATATCCATGTGGTCATAGTTTGGTGGATACACTTGGATGTTCATAAAAAAAAATAAAAGTAAAAATGTTTTGATGCAAACAATAGTAAAATTCACTGAGTGGTGTTGTTCAAATATTTCTACATTTTGTAATGGACAAAACTAATTTCATCAAAGAAAAGTTCAACTAAAATTGTAACATTTCAACTAAAAAGTTAAACATTTGTTCATTAATAAGTGGATGCTTTGTTACAGCTAAACACAACATATTGTAATTGGGCATCCACTTATTAGTGAACAAATGTTCAACTAAAAATTGACAGTGTATAATATACTAATTCAGAAGAAATATAGCAATATACATCTTAAAATGCAAAAAAAAATATAATCATCATCTATTGTAAAAAAATGAACAGATAAATTTTTGATAATAACTAACTAAAATGTTACAACAAAGAAAAGAATAAAAAGAGAGATAGAAAACAAAAAAAACGTAGAGGAAAAAAAAAGAGAAAAATGACAAAAAGATTTATCTGTTGTTATTATCCACACAATGACACAATCTTCCCCAGCCGTAGGATTAGAATTATTTAGCTTAAATCCAATGGTCAAGAAACAATACAATCTCATATGTTTAGTGCACACACATATCACGATGGCAAGGGTATAATTGTCTGGAAATGAGTTTTTCCGTACAATAATCCTCACAAAAGTATACCTTATCTCAAAAGTATGTCTACTTGCAAACTTAAACTCCTAAAGTAGGTGTATGTGCTATTCTCCCTATTCAATAATAGCCAATATCCAATAATCATTATATCAAAACATAATAATATCCAAACATCATGAATCAAAGAACCCGCAATCCTAAACCATGTTCTAATGACTCAACTCTAGCAACCTAGCCAGCAAGACAACAACCAAGTGAAACACTAGAACATCCTCCTCTTCATTGCCTTGATTCCACGATCACACTTTGCCTTTACATACACCACAAACACAAATTGCTATGCATGAGTATTTTATAAACACTCAGTAAGGCAATCCTCCCATCTACTGGGTTATACACACAAACAATAGAGACATCTCTAACTATCAACCAACAAACAACAACCAAACAACAACAAACCAGGACTATGCATCGACTGACACCAACCATGCATCGACCGACACCGACTGGGGTTGCGTCGACCGACACAAGCTTGCATCGACCGACACAAGCTTGCATCGACCAACACAAGCTTGCATCGACCGACACAAGCTTGCATCGACCTACACATGGTACACTTGCATCGACCGATACTCTTACTACATTGACCGACGCAATGCTCGACATTACGTGAAATCCCTAATTGCATCAACCGACGCCTCCACATGGCATCGCCCGATGCTCCTAGGTCAATACGCACCGTCCTTGCACTCCATCGACTGACGCACATGCCGAGCATCGTATTCCCTGAAGCTTCTCGCCGGATCTTTGTCCCTACAATCAGCAAACTCGATCCCAAGCCACAAGAAAGCCTCACAAAGCTTCAAATAACATTCTAACAAGCCACACAACACATAAACACCCAGATCAGAGAATCTCTATATTAGATAAGCCATGGTCATGCACTTACCTTTGCCATAGACGATTCTGAACAACAAACAGGAATATAACGCTCCTAGGAAGCTCCTACAACGATCCCAGCTACAGATCTCTACAAAAACTTCCTCAAACTCCAAGAACTTCTCAAGAACACTCACAAAACTCCTTCTCTCTTTCTCTCTTTGCCGAAGCGGCTAAACTCGCCTAATGACGACAAAACTTGCTTTTAAACACGACCTAAGGGTTTTCCTCACCCAAAACGCAGCTTTTAACTTAAACTTGTCCGCATAAAACCGGCCTTGCATCGACCGATGCACATACTGCATAGACCGATGCATCTCCTAAACCGCGATTCCGGTTCGCGGATGTTACATATATATAGATTTTTAATCATGTTATAGAATTATAGCTTCAATTGATAATATGCCTTCTTAGATATGCTACACAAATCACATGTCAGTATTTGTAACGACTTACATATCATTTTTCTATATTTGGTGAGCATTGATTTTGTTTTTTAGATGGATTATTTTTTCAAAATTATTTTCCATAGCACTTTTCCCAAAAAAAAGTGTGACCCTTACAATGTATTCATTTTAGATCAAAACTTTTAAGTTGAGTTGAGTAATTAGTCTTTTATTGTAGTATATATTTCTTAGAAACTAAAATTTCCCTTCAATTTTATTTTTTTGTTTAGAATTTTATAAATACAATTACATAAATTTTTTTTTTACTCCACCATGCATTAACATCTTACTTCCATTCTAAACTTATTAACCCATTCTAAATTTCGCAATTTGTTCATTTTTTGGCTAAAGTTCGATAAATAAAATACTAAAACAAATTCAAAGTATTATTTTACTATTTATAAATATTCATTTATATTACTTAATTCATTTTTATATAGTTATAATTTTATTATTTACTAAAAAAAATTTATATTATTTTTTTACTATTTTAAAACTTAATTAGTTTTACTTAATTTGTTTTTTATTTATTTTTATCTATTATTAATTATAAGCCATGTTTTAAAAATTGCTAGGCGCTAGTCGGGCGGTGGATGAGGGCCTAGTAATTAGTTGATTAATCGGGGATTATATGAAGATTAATCAGGTACTAGTTTTAGGGTATTTTAAATATTTTTTATAATAAATATTAACATTATACGTTTTAGTGGTTATATATTTCCTTTGCGAGTGAATTAGTAAAACTCGGCACAGCACAGTCGGTATAGTATCCTGTTAGTAAGGTTGTGTTACATGGGTTCGACTCTTACTGACTCCATTTTTCCGTTTTTCGACATTTGATTAATAAAGGGCAAAAATGTCATTTCCAGATCATCTTCTTCCTACGATGTTTTGTTAAGCTGCATTCCTAGTTTATGGCCGCCAGTGACTTAATAACTTGTTTTTCATGGATGTTTTCTCCAGTTCAACCGTTAATAACTCCATTTTTTCCTTTTTTCGACATTTGGTTAATAAAGGGCAAAAATGTCATTTCCAGATCATCTTCTTTCCACGATGTTTTGTTAACCTGCATTCCTAGTTTATGGCCGCCAGTGACTTAGTAACTTTTTTTTCATCGATTTTTTCTCCAGTTCAACCGTTTTTGATGACCAAATATTAGATCTAACATCTATCATCCTATTTTCAGCAAAAAATCGATTTTTTTCCAATGTTCCGATTTAATAACCGATTATGATTAAACGGTGTCTCGGCAGGCTCGGCGGCCGCGTTTTAAAATAGGGGATTATAAGTAATAAATATGCAATAAATGAATTTAAAAATAGTAATTTTAATGCAAAAAATATATATAGCATTGCTTAGGTGGATGTTGATGTGGAGAAAGAAGAAGAGATAAAATTTAACTTTATTCATATATATATATATATATATATATATATGTAATAAGAGCCTATATAAAGAATTAAAAATTACATTTATGATATATAGTGGGAATTTTGTAATAATTTAAGAATTTAAATTTAAATCACCAGTAACCACCATTTAATTAGGGGGATATATGAAATATGGACAAAGTTATATATATATATATATATATATTGCTAATTTGTATGAAAAGTGCCAAAAAAAAATTTGTTTATATTTTTTTGTCGCCTTCATATGAATTTATGTTTTCCTTTCTATTTGTCTTTAACTATTAGGGCATTTTAAAAAATACCTTTTTTTATGTAACTTTTCAAAAATACCCTTTCATGTTGTATATTTTTAAAAATACCCATTTTCAATGTATAAAATGACTAAATTATAAACCCTAAACCCTAAATACTAAACCTTACCCCCTTAAAACTATATACTGAATGTAAAATAGAGAATCCAAACCTAAAAATAATCTGAAATTTAATTTAACATATTGTAATTGTGTAAAAAAGGATAAAAATGAAAATGTTCAACAAAATAGGTATTTTTGAAAAGGGTTATCTCAAAAATGCTATTTCTAACAAATTCTCTTAACTAACTATCTCATGTTGCTTATCAGTTTGGAGATTTTGTTATCTTCTTTTACTTCTTCAGAAGATTTTTTGTCGGGTAATATATTCCTTACGTGATGTGAGAAGGTAACACTGGTTGCACATTCTCGAGTTCGATAGCCTTTTTTATATATGTTTGACTCCACAAAAATTTCATTTGACATAGTATGTATGGCTTCAATGTGGTAGTTGTTTTAAGGGAATTTCATTACAAATGCCATTTTCAAAACAAAAATTGTGGAAAATGCCACTTTCAAATTTCTTTCTCTAAAATGTCATTTTCCAATTCTATGCTACATATAAAAAAGACAAACATACCCCCTGAAATAAAGAAACAGTAAAAAAGGGTGTTAACTCTATGCCATTAATGATGAACGCTTTTTTCCATTAAATCATTGATTCTTAATATATTACAATTAAAGTTTTGATTGCTTTTGGAAATAAATTTTGATTGACATTAGTTTCTTAGAAACATGTTGTTCATCACTCCGCAGACAAGTAAATGTGGTAGACAAATACTTTGATTATTGTATTTGGTCCATCGGGTCTTCATATTTGCAATATAGACACTTTTTTGGTTAGCAATGGACACATAGTCGTACCAAACTGATATGGTCCACTCAAGAGAATGAAGGACATAATAGTGGTGGACAAAAATCTTGGTTGTTCGATCTGGTCCACCAGATTTGCAGACCAACAATGTAGGCACTTTTTTGTGAACGATGGACACAAATAGCCAGACCAAACAGATATGGCCAACTTAAGAGAACGAAGGACATAATAGTGGTGGACAAAAACCTTGGTTGTTGGATCTGCTCCACCAGATCTGCTAACATGCAATGTGGACAAGTTTTTTTGTTAGCAATGGACACAAAACGCCAGACAAAACGGATCTGGTCTACTCAAGAGAACAAAGAACTTAACAGTGGTGGATAAAAACTTGGTCGGCTGGATCTAGTCCACCTAATCTGCAAACATGCAATGTGGACAATTATTTGTTAGCAATGGATACGAAACGCCAATCCAAACCAAATAAGGTCAACTCAAGAGAAAAAATGACATAATAATGGTGGACAAAAAATTGGTCGACTGGATCTGGTAAGAAGATGAGAGCAGAAAGTTCACCAAAAATTCAACCTTTCAGAGTTATGTCCACCGACTTGTTGGGATTCATGAGAAATGGACAACAAACTAGAGTTAGTCAATTGTTGATATGGAGATAATACACAAGCTAAGCGATGGACAAATTATTGCCCTCTAGAACTGGTCCATCAATTAAAAGCACTCTAATGATAGCAAACGAATCTCATACCCAGCTTTAGAAGGAAGCATCTCTGACGACGACGAGAGCATCTCATGTTACAGATGAAGAGATTTCTCATATACAACGGGTGAAATTGGATCTAATTCAAAGCTTAATCGGAGTAAATTATGGAAAAAAACTATCTAGATGAATTTGGGATGGAGAGACTCACCAAAAAAAATTGGAATATAAAAAAAAAAAGAGTTGGAGAGAATGACGAAGATTAAAAGAGATAAAGGGTTGTTGAAAAAGATTTTGTTTGGAGAGAGAGATTGAAAAAATAAAATAATCATATTGTTGTTTAGATTTTAGAGGACAGTATAGTCTTTTTAGTTTGTCTCTATGGCACCCAGGAAAAGGAATTAATGAAAATGGCATATCCCAAAAGAATGTGCACTGTTCATGGCACTCTTAATAAATTTCTCTTGTTTTAACAACATAGCTCAATAAATCTTCTATTATGACTCCACTAGAAAGACTTATTGAGATAGAGCTAGTACATTGTTTTTTTAAGGAACAAAAAATATATAAAGAAACGAAAAATTTACCAATAATGCCATAAATAGTGTAAATTCTTGTCTTCAAGGCCATTTTCCGAAACTCTTTTTCTTGGGTGCTAAATCTTCAATTTAAAAACTTGATTATTCCCTTACAGTTAAATTATAAAAAAAGTTAAGTTGATCTAAAGAGAGACGTAAAGTCTATCCCTCGATTAAAGCCACTATTTTTTTTTGCTCTGAGACCATTTCTCTTTCCACTTGATTTTTCATCTTTTGAAACACAATTTTTTCTATCTCTCCCTGCAACTATCTTCCTTCATCTATTTAAAATGGAGAAACAACCCACAACTTTTGTCTAATTAGGTTGTCCCCGCTGCAGACGAACAACGCAATATTCTCACTCTGGTGATATTCGTCTTGTTCAAGACATGTTCATGTAGTCTAGGTATATTGTCTTCATTTATTTTTGTGTTTTTTCCTTCGTTTTTCTTATCTAAACTCATAACTTCATTTTTCCAACTGACAAATTTTCTGAATATCTATTCAGGTTTTACTCTATTGACTCGCTAGTTGTCTATCGCTTAACCAGATTATGATAGATTATTTATTTGTCTATTGTTGTCATTTCCGATGGATTATTTAATTATGTTACTTGTTGTCCATTTGTGCAGACATGGACATCCTTATTCCTCAATGAATCGACCAGAGGATGACACCAACATTGAAGACCAAAACATGTATTATTCTTGATGGACCAAATCCACCAGATATTATCGTGGTGGACAACATTTACTTTATAATTAGGTTGTCCATCGTATTATTCTTGATGTTTTTTATCCTTTTGTCTATTTGTCTCCAAATTGGTTTAATATTTTTTTTTCTATTTTGATGGACAATTCAATCGTGTTTTGGTGTCCTTCTAAATATCATGTAATATACTTTGTCTATATTCAGCTTTTGTTTATTTGTTTTGATGTAGTGAATTGATGGACTGAAATATGATAGACATTGAAATGTCCTCAAACTATATAATTAACAAAGATAGACAAGATCATGTTGTACAATATAGACTGACAAAAAAAATATATTGTCTATGTCCTCGATTTCGTCCATCCTTATCCTTTTGCTCTATCATTTTTTTTAATTCATAATAATAATTTTGTTTTTTTCTTGTTTCAACACAAACTCACCCTACCAAACACATACAGCAGAAAACGTCACATCCTTTCCTATAACATTTAAATCTCCTGTTGCTTTCATGAGGGGCATTTTGGTCATTAACTCCTATGACATAACATGTGAAAGTGGCATTTATGAAAATTTTAGTTTCCAATGTGGCAGTTTAGACTAAATTCCCTAAAGAAAAAACTAATACGTAGTGTCGTCTAATGATTTATAAAGATTTTTGTGAGAAAAGATCAGAAATTTAGGGTCTTGTATGGAAACTGGTAACTGGTAAACTGGTAAACCAAATGTGAATGACTAAGGAGATGTATTCAATTTAATATTTCAAGTTATTTTAGTTTTTATGAGACTTTGATGATTTTAGGGAAGTTGATATGATTTATTATAAAATTCTTTTAAATTTCACCTAGACCATGAGATTTGGATTTCTTTATTTTTAGCTAAAAAAATCATCTCAAATCTTCCAGAAGTGTTTTGAATAACAATAGATTTTAAGGTAGATTTTTAAATCATTAATTCAACAACAGTGGATTTCATTAGACTTCTTAAAATCCATGATTGAATAACATAGAATTTGTAAATTTTACACAAATCATTTAAAATGTCAAGTTTCACGTAAATAGCGAAACGAATGCTCAACGTCAATCTTGACCAACCGGTTTAATACATTTATACATACAATATGATTCTTATGATCTACCAATTTAAAGAACCTTAGCAGCTCTCTTTCTTTGTCATACTCAACATGGATTTTGATGTAATTGTCGAGAAAACATTTCGAAGAGTTGAGAAGAAACACGAACCAGTTTCAAAAGACAATCAATAAATCCCATATACTAAAAGCAAAAATGTTGCAAGAATTCATGCAACTGCAATAATACTCCATAAACTCTTTTCTTCACCACTGTTTAATGACACCAGAGAAATCTTAACATCAGCTCTTCGTTTTCCCCAAGATTTGGCTTTGGAGATGTTGGTTATCTTCTAGCAATCTATCATACTCTAGAAGCAGCTGTGCAGACTGTTTCTGAAGTGCCTCAACATGGGTTTCAGCGGTTTCAAGTTTCGTCTCTTTCTATTTCGAGTCAGTTTCTACTTTCTTAAGTCTCTCTAGAATAGATGACAAAATTTATTGAAGCTTCTTGATTTCCTTGGATGCTTTCTCCTCTTTTTCCTTCAGTTCAGTTCTTTCTTTCTAGAGCTGTTCAAGTTCTTCTTTGGATGACCCAACATTGCTTCTTAAATTGATTAGCTTTCTTAGGTAATGATGCATTCTGTTAATTATGAAGCCCAGAAAAAGTATGACTCCTACAACAATCATCATTAAGGTTCTTAGCTTCAAATGTAATTTCATTATGTACACGTTATAATGCTCAACACTTTCAAAATTGAAAAAAAAACAAATAGAGTGTTTGATAAGAGAATGCATCAACCCCAATTACCACATAATAAAATAAGGTCTGATTAGTATTCTATAAGCTATGAACTAGATAGTCATGTATTCTTGATTGTAATCCACAAATCAAGATCAGTATTCTGGTTCTAAATTTATCAACTACGAAGGCAGCTTCCCAAATCTACTAAACACTAGCATAACAGAGCCTCTATTACAACTATAGAGATATTCATACGTGTGATATGAATACACAGTCACAATGGTTCTATACAGAGTACAAACTCTAAATCACAACACAAACTTCTCTTATAAGTGCTCACACAAATTAAGCTTGCGAGTTTGTATTTTTCAGATCATCCCTCTAAATACAATAGCTAGATTATCACCACAAAATCCTGCCAAGATTTCAACTTTTTTTCAGAAACCATAGCAACAAACTAATCTAGAATCTTACAGCTAAGACAACAATCAATCAACAAAGTACTATAGTTCATTTTTTTTAAACCAAAAGAGAAACTGGCCCATTAAAGAAGCTTCAAGCAAGTGTGTTCTCCAAAGAACCTGATTCATAGGAGACATAGTGCCAAGCTTTGAACCTTTGTTCTGGATCTTGACAATGCTCATGAGATTAGAGAAGAGAATAACAGACATAGTTCCAGCTATGGTTTTCACAGTGGCAGGACCTTTATCCATCTTCATCTGGTCAAGGCATTTAATCACAAGCTCTCTCAAAGGACCAATCTTTATCAACAGTAAGAATGAAATCGCACCTTCCAAAAATAGAACCAGAAACAGTAATTGAATCATGTTCTGAAATTTTCCCCTAAAGTTTGTTCCTTTAATTAACACAATTCGTCAAGAATGTAAAACCTTAAACCCCTAATTTCTAAATCTTGTCTTCTAGTTTTTGCTACTTGGTTATGAAAATAAAACCAAAACCCAGATCAGAGAAAACAGCAAGTTATCTAAAACCCATTTGCTTTTTCAAGAACTCGGTCACTCATTCTTGATACCACCAAGAAATCATAAATTGGAGAGGACTAAGAGAAGAGTTAAAGCTAAGAAATCGAAGAAGAAGAGTGAAAAGTGAAGAGTGAAGAATGATCTGAGAAAAGTTCAGTAGAAAGCATAAAAAGTAGAAGGAGAGAGAGGGAAAGAGAAGGGGAGAGCAATGGTTGTGATTAATGGTTGTGTGCTGCTAATTATGTAAAACTTAAGGATTAAGAGTGAACTATACTCTAAAAGTCTAAACTACTGATGATTCCCTTTGTAAAAGCAACAAAAGCAATCTTGTCGTTTTTTATTTACTTTTAAGAGAGATGACGATGCAATTCGTAAGTTGCATCTCTGTTTTTCTTCATTCTTTTGTCTTGGAGAAAATTGAATAACTAATTTTTTTTTGATGAAAATTAATTATTCAAAAATTAATTGTGCAATAAGTAAGTTGCATTAATTTCTTTTTTTGATGAATTGAACAATTTTTTCTTTTGATGAAATTGATCAATGGTCTATACCCCCATGCCCACTCTTTTAAAGATTGAAGAAGAATTTTAAAAAGATTGTGGTGCATGTTGAGAAACTAAAATCGTAGATTGACTATATATATATACTAGAATTTAGACCCGCGCACGCGCAGGATTTTAATTTAATTTTTTTATCAATATAAATTGTTGAGCTCAAATATAATCATTCAAACTTTTGAGTATAAATCTATATAAACATTAAACTTACTTTACTAAGTGATATATTGTTGAAGATAATAGTTATTTGTTATATATATTTGCGTGGGATTTTATTTAAATTTTTTATCAATAAGAATCATTGAATATAAAATAATTATTTGAAGATTAAAAGATAAAACTATATAAACACTGTATTATTTTACTAACCTATATATAACATATATTGTCTAGTGTTGAAATAATGTTTTTCTGGCAAATTAACAATATATCACATGATAACAAAAAATGACGTAAGAACCTCACTGGAAAAGTAAACAATATTGTCGACAATCCTCTGACCTTTTATCCTTAGAAGAGTTCATTTCATAATCATATTCCATGAAAACATATTTTAAAAGTTCTAACGTTGAATGTCGATTGTTGACCTAATAGTAGAGACCATTTAAACATATTGATATCCCATGTTAAATGCAAATATACAAAATTTTCATGAACAGTTTTAGTATTATCTCGCTACAATGGGGTTGTCCAAGTGCATCATCTGCCATAATAGAATTTTTGACCCATAATAGAATTTTTGACCAAGTCAAAAATGTCTAAATGGGGATAAACGTTTAAACCCGACAAAGAATATCTGTTCAGTAATCCAAGTTACATATTTTTAAAAAAACCTCATATGTTATTTGCATATGTTAATTTTTTGATGCAACCGCAGCTTCGTCTTCTAAAAATACTTAGTTAACTTTACGTATGTTGTTTTTGCTAATATTTTGGGTTAAAATCATTTGATAAAATTGATGAAGTCTCGAGCTTGTTTTATATATATATATATATATATATTATCATGTTATAAAATTGTTGCTCCAATTAATAATAGAAAATTTGTTAGAAAGACATTTTTTTAGATACCTTTTTCAAAAATACTTTTTTTAAACATTTTCATTTTTGCTCTCTTTTACACAATTACAATATGTTAAATTAGTGTTTAGAATTTTTTTTTTCTTTTAGGTTTGGGTTCTGTATTTTACATTTAGGGTATACTTTTTAAGGGTAGAGTTTAGTATTTGGAGTTTAAAGTTTAGAATTTTGTCATTTTATATATTAAAAAGTGGTATTTTTGGAAATAGACACGACTAAAGGGTATTTCTGAAAAGTGATATAGAAAAAAGGGTATTTTTAAAAATTCCTTAATAATATCCCTTATGACATGTCACTACACAAATCACATTTCACTTTTTGTAACGGTTTACATATAATTTTTTTCTATATTTTCTGACCATTAATTTTGTTTTTTTAGATGGATTATCTTTCCAAATTATTTTTCATAGTTTTTCCAAAAAAAAAGTGACCATTACAATATCTTTGTTTTAGATTATAACTTTTAATTTGAGTTAAATAATTAACTTTTTTGTCATCATTGAATCGACAAAGCCAATCCCTACTACGCGGGGTAACGCAACTTAGTGGAATCGAACTCTGGTGGGTTATGTCGCAGAAGTGGTGCTGTAACCACTTGACTAAAGACGCTTCCCTAATTTTTATTTTTTTTTAAGTGAAATTTAATAATAAATATTTGTAGTATATGTTTTTTAGAAACTAATGTACCATTTCAATTTATTTTTCTGTTTAGATTTTTATAAATACAATTACATAAATTGTTTTTTATTCCACCATGCATTAAAATCTTACTTCCAATCTAAAACTCATTAACCCATTATAAACTTTGGAATATGATTATTTTTTTGTTATAATTTGAATAATAAAATTATTACTAAAACAAATTCATAATATTATTTTTAATATTTTAAAATTTTCATTTATTTTACTTAATTCATTTTTATATAGTTATTATTTTTATTATTTACTAAAAAAAATATATTATTGTTTATACTATTTTAAATTTTAATTAACTTTAGTTAATTCTTTTTTAATATTATTAATTATAAATAATAAATAAGCAATCAATGAATATTTAAAATAGTATATTTAATGAAAAAACAAAAAAAATATTGATTAGTTGAATGATGATGTGGAGGAAGGAAAAGATAGAAAAGTTAACTTTATATATATAAATATATATATAGATATACATATTTATCATCAAGATGCATTTATCTTCTCCATATGTCACTTTGAGAAACTATACAGTTAAGTTTAAAAGGATCAATGCTACATAAAATACATGTATATCCTTCAAAATACATGTAATCTAAAAGGATCAATGCTACATAAAAGCATTTTGGGTATATCTTCTCCGATTTAGATTACATGTATTTGAAGGATAAGTGAACCTTTTAAAAAAGAGCTAGATAGTCTTCTCCAGAATGAAGTGATTCGTAAACTTTCATTTTCGTTAAATTTATTTGGCACAAAGTGAGACAATAATTTTGGGATGTCTTCTTATATTTAAATTAGGCTCAAAATGAGTTAATTAGTACATTTTTTTTTTTTTTTTTGCTATGAAATCTTGTCATTTGTCTTAACTAATACATGCGATGTATCCTCTTCATCCTGCTCATGCTGTCCTTATCAATCGGCTCTCCAAATTTTTTTTTTTTTTCTTATGGTCAAAACTCAAGAGTCAATTAGGTAAATTAGATCCCAATTAACTATAATTTTTATGTGATCGGATAATACCTAGTATGCAATTATTTTATTTTTTATATATAAACAAGCATGAGGCGTGTTGTTACTCGTTCGTTGGAAGTATTCGTTAATCATTAAGGATGCAAAGGAAGACCAATCAACGCTGTAGAAGGAGTCGTCGTTCTACGCAATCACAAGAAAGACTAGTCAACGACTATGTGAATTGTCAACGCCTTTCGTGTATACACGTCTGACGTCTCTTACCTCTTTCTCAATAACCTCTCTTCGTTTCAGAGCCATTGAAGCAATTCTTCATTTCTGGCTGCTGGAGATTCAGAAATATGGCAGTAAGTCTTTTTTTGTTTATGTTGATATCTTACAACTTTTCTTCTATAATTGTTTGTTTTTATTCTACCCTCTATCTCCGAGGTTTACTCTGTGTGAATAGAGAGTTACCAAACATATTTGGAAACTTTACCTACAAATGGATTATGGATCCTATAACATTTTAAGACTTGTATAGTTTCTGCAGTATCGTCATAAGATTTTCTTATGTTTGACTCTATTGACATATTTCACATTTTTTTTTTTTCATTTTCTCGTATGAATTGCGAATTCTTATATGGTCTTCTTCTTAACATCAATATATGGTTTCGGTACGTAATGAAATTACTACGGAGTTGTCTGTTAATTCCTCAACCTTAAGGTTTATTATAGCTCTAACATTTTACTAAAAATAAAGTTTCAGGCTGAACCAACCCTTTATTTATACCGTATACTATATATGGTCCCTAACTCTCAAACATATGGTATTGTGTAATATGAGCTTTCTAAGAATGCTTTGTGTTTCTTTTTTCTTGCAAATGTTTTATTGTGGTTATAGAATCGTCCACACGTGCCCAAATTCGGAGACTGGACCGAAGATGCTCCATTCACCGTCGTGTTCGAAAAAGCGAGCAAGAGCAAGAAGAGTATGAACGTTTCTAACCCGAATGAATATCCAGAAATGAATCCAAGCCTTGCACAGAATCGAAATTCTAGGCACGACCAACCACAAAACCACAATG
This sequence comes from Camelina sativa, assembly GCF_000633955.1. NCBI lineage: Eukaryota > Viridiplantae > Streptophyta > Magnoliopsida > Brassicales > Brassicaceae > Camelina > Camelina sativa. The sequence continues at coordinate 8,239,194 of NC_025702.1, read as the reverse complement.
TAAGACCTAGGCAGGAAAGATTTAGTAGCAGAGAAGACAACGAATTCAGACCGTCTCCTGCACACAATGAAAGAAACAACAGAGTTAGAGCTCCACCCACACAAGCAGCGTACAACCATCAATCATACGGTGGAGGAGGCAGATCACTCGGAAATCCATCGGAAACAAATAGGCGGCAACCACGTGATCATGTCCCGGTGCGGCCAATACGCAATCTTAGAGGTCAAAGTAGTGAAAGGGTATGGATAGTTTCACCATTTTCTGTTACAAAAATATGTCACAATTCATAATACACTAAGCAAGTGTATTTTGTCAATTAGGTGGCAACTATTCCACCGTTTCCTGGATCGGGTTCGAACATGGAGAATCAGAGTTACACACTCATCTTTGACAAAGTGAAAGAAGATAGAAACCATGCGAGATCTTATAATGGAACCGATCATAGCACCCCGACTCGACCCATCAACGACCAACACCACCAACCATTACCTTCTACTAGTCCCAAGGTAACTATTCTTTTATTTATTTCTATATTTTCATAGGAATATCTGGACAAAATTCACTAGAATTAGAAAGTACAGCCACACATCAAAAGTAGAGATCATAAATACATATTCTCCTTTATAATATTTCCATGAAAGACTTGGTTGTAAAATTAATTTGACAAAGTCAGGGACAAACTAATTAACGTGTTATCCATTCTATCACAAAGACCAAAGAACAAGAGTCCCACGACTAAATTGCTGTAGGATTATGTCGTTAGCTTGTAAACGGAAAAGGTAGATGTCGAATATTGACGCTAGCTAAGAATATATATTCTTATGTTACCCATATTAGACTTGTAATGTTATTTTTCACATTTTCTTTGGTTAAAAACTTAGAATGATATATCATATATATAAGATGTATACTTTAATTTGTAAAAAAAGTTATATCAGGGATAACAATTATTATTACTACTAAAAACTAAAAGAATACAACATTTCTTAAGTTGTTTCTCTGCGAGATCAAGTCGAAATGTTTGGGTAAAGACTAAGTTACATGCCCTGATTCTTATCCAAAAAAGAAAGATTATGTGTTATTATTATCTTAAACATTTGTCTTAGCTAGTAATCCCTTTCTCTGCAAATAGTAAATGAAGGGGGGAAGCAGGATCATTTGTGGAATGTTTGGTAATTCAATTAGGGTCCATGTTTTTAATTTTCTGAAAACTATATGGATACCAAGGGTATTTCCATCTCTCAAAGTTCTAATATATTATTTTAAGCTCATAATAAACGAATCATCATTCAAATTGTGACTCAGCCCCGTCTTAAACAAATATGGGACCTCTGTCAAATTTTTAAAAAACCTAAAAACCTTTAATAAATTTTTTTTTTTGAAAAAATTAGACCCTTTTGCTTAAACAAAATTTTTAATATTTGGGATGGACCCATGACATTTGCCTACTCTACCATGGGGTTGACGTCAATTGTAAATTGTCATTTGCAGGGTTGTTGCTTCCCCTCATGGAGCCGAAAAGGAAGCTATTGAAGATGACTCTTTCCTTCTCTTTCGTATGCGTGGTTTCTTTTGATTTTTTTCAGTCAGTCTTATGGAGACACAAGGAAGTGGTTTTTGCTAAATGATTATGTTACTTACTCTAGCAATTTGTTTTGTTCTTACGATTCCTAGAAATCTATGTTTAGAAACATGATAGAAACTCTGTTTCCGTTTTGGAAATACGACGGAAACTTTTTTTTAGCTTACAAACTTAATAAATAAAATAATTTGAAAATATATATCCATAATACATATAAATATATAATATCAATACTGTTTTGATTCAACTATTTAATATTAATGTTTTGAATTTGTGTTATTTCAAATATTGCTTTTGATATAGGTTTTATGTTTGGTGTTTTATTATGTATATACATATATTGCCACCTAGTCTTTTACACAATTAAAATGTGTTAAATTAATTTTAAAAAAATTTAGGTTTGAATTCTCTATCTTATGTTTAAAGTATTATTTTTAGAAAATAAGGTTTAGTATTTCGAGTGTAGAATTAAGATTGAAATCCATAGTTATCACCCAAAATACTTTAAAATGCAATTGAAAATCCACATATATGCATTTAAAAACCTCATAATTTTGCATTGATCTTTAAAATCTACTAATGTTATTTGTTAATTCAAATCCAATTTGAAACTTCCTAAATAGATTTTGAGAAGAAGAATTGGAAATAAATAAAAATAAAATTGGATACTTGGATCCCAGACATGAGTGGGTGACCCGGATGAAGAATGGTTGGGTAAATTATAACCAAAAAAATATAATTTTTTTAATAATAATTATTATTATTATCGTTTTTTTTTTGGAAAAAAATAAATTTAATTATCATTAGGAGAGGCGTATGAAAATACAATTTCCGAGAGAAAGACACGAGATAAATTTTGATCCGCCTTGGCCTTTGTGTCTCCTCCTCCTCTCTCTTTCTCTCTCTCTTACAAAAAAGATTTCAAAAACCCTAAATTTCACAAAAACTGATTAGGTTCCAAAATTCTCTCCGGCGATTTTCTCAAATTTAAATTCGGCTCACGGTCAGTTTCCCAAACGTCGAATTGAATTGATCGAACAGGTTCTTCTCTTTTCACAAAAAACCTAATCTNTTTTTTTTTTTTTTTTTTTTTTTGATTACGAAACGATCATCTTCGGTTTTATCGAATTAATCATTTCTTTATCCTCTTTACTTTCAATTGTGTTCTCCTCCTTCCTAGCTTCGATCAATTCACGTCAAAATTGATTTTTTTTTTTTTTTCAATTTGATTTTATCGATATTTTTTTATGGCAATTACATAAATATCTTATCAAAAGTTTGAATTTTTTTTTTTCCCTGTGAGTTTACATTTCTTAGATTATTTACGAAAATTTATTCTTTTGCGTGTAAAGATTTGAAATTTTTTGTTTAATACCTCACGGTAGTNTTTTTTTTTTTTTTTTTTTTTTTTTTTTGGTGGAACTTATAATATAGGTACAAAGGGTTGAGTTACTTTGAGCTTGAAAGATGAATACTCAAGAGGTGAGAGTCGTACCTCGAGGAAATCGACGGAGGAAAGCTGTGATTGATCTGAATGCTGTACCTGGAGATCAAGAAGGCACTTCTGCTTCTTCTGTTAGAGCTCTTACCACCGTGCCTCCTGTGGTAGAGTCTCAGCCTGTTCCTACTCCGATTGATGTTGATGCTATTGAAGATGATGTTATTGAATCATCCGCAAGTGCTTTTGCTGAAGTATGTTCTCTTTTTTTTTTTTTTTTTTTTTGCAGTGATGAATCGGATGTGTCTGTGTTGTATAAGGTTCACTGATTTAGTTTTGTTTTTGATTTAAGGCTAAAAGCAAATCTAGAAATGCACGTCGGAGATCCTTGATGGTTGATGTAGAGTCAGGTCAGTTTTTTTCTTTATCTATTGTGATGATTGGATTTTAGTTTGTGTTTGTTTTGTGCTGTGATGGTTGAGGGAATGCTGCTTTATAATGTTTGTTCATAGCTTACCAGTTTTCTCTTACTTGGATGGGTAAATTGTAGGAGGTACAACTAGGGTGCCTGCTAACTTGAGCAACAAACGTAGAAGGATTCCTTCTAGTGAACCTATCATTGACTGTGAGCAAGCCTCTATAAATGTCGTTGAAGTCGACATGTTATCGGTAAGAGATATGTGAATATCTGAAAGCTTGTACTGTGCTGTTATGCTCCTTAGTTTTAGCTCACCACTTTTGTTTAATTGTGCAGAGACTGTCTAGATCGAAGGCTCCAGCTCCTGCTTCCCCACCTGAAGAGCCGAAATTTACTTGTCCCATCTGTATGTGCGCCTTCACAGAGGAGATGTCAACCAAGTGCGGTCACATCTTCTGCAAGGGATGTATAAAGACGGCAATATCTCGTCAGGCAAAATGCCCTACTTGCAGGAAAAAGGTTACTGCAAAAGAGCTCATTCGAGTATTCCTTCCAGCCACTAGATGAGTTATACAGCAACATCACCAACCACCACCCTGTAAGTCTAACAAAAGATTGTTTTTCATCTACGATTGTATCAGTTACTAGATCTTATTAAGTAAACGGGAATTTGGTTTCTACTCTCGCAGGTCTAATCATTTGTCAGACTATCCTCATACTCACTTCGGAACATTGAAAGGGACTTCAGTGACTTTGTGTTTTAGGATGAGAAATATTCAGTTATCAAGAAGGCCCTATCATTTGATGGATATCATTGGTAATAACTCTTTGTTTTTAGTTGCTGCTGTTATATGTAATTTAGTCGATACTATTCCCTCTTAATTGATGAAAAAGATATATGAAAGAAAAAAATATTGGATCTTAACTCAAATTCGACATACATTCTTAATTATGTTGTGTATCTCAGTTCGCTTTGCTGATAAATACATCAAGTATATGTGTGTCAGTATGAGCAGATAGTAGGAATTAGAGGGACAATTATTAGAACTCCATGCATTGAGAGTCTGAGACTAGACTACACTATGGTCGCAAAAAGATTGATTACAGAAGCTAATAGACATGGGTTTCAATCGATGCTCTATTGCTCTGCCTTATTTAATTACACCTCAAGGTCACCTTCTAGTATGCTGCACTATGCACCATCGCCTTGTCATGAAAACCCGGTGGATGCAGCTATACTGGGATCACCTGTAGTCTGAGATGCGGGCACAAGGTTCTGGTTGCTGAGGCCAGCTTTGAGAGGGAAATGACCATACCATCCTTTATGAAAGGGCCAGCCATAGTGTGGAAAACCAAACCAACCCGAGAGTGGTTATTGGCGAACCTCACTCTGGTTCTCAGGTACATACCTCCCTCCTTCAGCAACTGATAGTAGAAATGCCATCAGAAATAGTGCCAGAAGGAGCTTGGCTTGAGTGTTGGTCTTTCTCATTTTGGTTGGTGATAATACTGAGAACTGGTAGCTAGATTTATAGGCCAATCTAGTGAAGTGGTGGTGGTTTAGCTTTCCTTATTTGTGAGGGATGTTAAATGGTGTATGCATTATAGATTTTTGATCCTTTGGATTGGTTGTTCACTTGTTCTGTACAATTAAATTCCGCCATAGTCCACAGTAGTTCTAACTGATGAGTGATTAGGAATTTTAAATTGGTAGGTGTAATTGCTGAGAAACCCATTAATTACAAACATTCCAAGAACACCAAGTCACCAAGTCTCCAACCGCTGACTTTTGAATCTTCTAGTCATGGGGTGATTAGTATTGAACTGTAGTGCTGAATGGTGATCATTAAGGTTACTTCATTTCTTTCTACCGGCTGCATGATTCTGGTGACATGTCAAATATTAGAAAGATGGATATTGCCCCTTCTGGTTGGCTAATACCACTCGATACTGTTCTCTATAGCTAGGTCATCTCCAATGGTAAGTTTGTTAGCAAGTTTGTTAGAATATTTTAATTATCAAAAATACAAATGTGCTTAATAAAATTTTTGTAAAATTTATCCCTCCAATGGTAAGTTTCTTAACAAGTTTCTTACATTATATTTCAAAAAAAAAAACAGAACTTGTTTTACAAGCAAAACACCTCAGCAATCGGTACCTCATTTAGCGAGTGACAAAAAGCTTCCTCTCCCAAAGATGAGTTACCACAGTGCCATTGCGCCTGAAGCAACATGACTTACGTGAAGATGCAAGGTTTTGAAGAACAGAACACTAGTACAAGAACAGAATTGCAAGATGTTTATGTCGGCACTTAACAAGGAAAGATCTAAAAGCAGGAGGCTACACAAAGACTTAGAAGATGCTAGAAGCATTTAGAAGATAAGAGAGTTTCATGTTTACAATGGGAATTTAAACATGTGGAAAAAATATAATTTCCTAATCCACAAGAAAAATAAAATTGTCCAATTCCTATTAGAATTAGATTAGGTAGATTGCTAATTAAATAGCCAATACCTAGATCTATAAATAGGGGTAATAAGGCAAGGTTGAGCTTCAGCACAAATAAGAGAGAGTTAATCTAGCTACTAAGTTTTAGTTTTTCAGAAAAGAAAAGAGTTAAAAACTTAGAAGAGAGCGTGAGGTTTCTTTAAGAGAGTTTTGAGAGATTAGAAAATTGTTTAGAACAAACTTGTAAACAGATATTCTATTAATCAAAAGTAAATTTAAAGAAATCATTGTTACTTTATTCAGATCACAAGTTCTCACAATTTCAATTGGTATCAGAGCAACACTTGTTCGGATTACTACATGTGAGATTCTGTGGACAAGATGGAGAGCTACACAGATCTGATCAACAACAACAAAGTCATCTTGGATGATGGAAACTATGGGGTTTGGAAGTCAAGGATCAAATCCATCATAGAAGGTATTGATCGTCTTGATTGGAAGACTGTTCTTGAAAAGTGGGAGGAACCGACGATCAAGGATGAATTGGACAAGCGAATTCCTAAACCTAAGGCAGACTGGACCGATGAAGAACAAAAAAGATCAAAGTATAACTCAAGAGCATTAAGCGCCATTCATTGCAGTGTTGGGAGAAAACAGTTTGATTTAATTCAGGGTTGTGAAACCGCGAAAGAAGCATGGGATGTCCTTCAGATTCATTATGAAGGCACCACCAAAGTGCAGAGCTCAATAAAAGATATGTTAGCATCGAGATTTGAGAATCTTAGGATGGAGGATCATGAATCAATCTCAGACTTCAGTTCTAAGTTGAGTGCTCTAGCACACGAGGCCTTAACCCTAGGTAAAACTTATAAAGACCAGAAGCTAGTCAAGAAGTTCCTAAGGTGTCTTCCTTCAAAGTTCATGGGATACAAGACAACTTTAACTGTATCACATGACTTAGACAGTCTCAGTTATGGTGAAGTGGTTGGAATGCTACAAGCACTTGAGATGGAACTGAATGGAATTAAGAAACCAAAAGGGATAGCTTTAGCAGTAAGCAAAGACACAACTGATCAAGGAGAGGAGGATGTTGTAAGTCTGTTGGTACGAAGGTTTGATCGAGCCTTGAGGAGGATAGAACAAGGTCAAGATCAAAAGAAGGCCAGTTCATTTAAAAAGACAAGTGAAGATAGAAAGGCTGATATGCAGTGCCATGAATGTAAAGGATATGTACATTTCATTCGAGAGTGTCCAACAAACAAGCTACGAGATGCTAAGTGCACAATCTGCAAGGGGACTGGACATACACAAGATATGTGTATAAGGAATTCTCAAAATAAGAAATAAAAATCTATGATTAGTATTGAGGATGTATTAGACGATGATAGCAACAGCGAAGAAGAGCTCATTAATTTAGTAGCGATGGTGGGAATCATTGAATTTGAGAACGGGGAAGAGGTAACTGACTCAGACTCAGAACGAGAGGAGATTCATGACATTGTTCAGAGTTACAAAGAAGTGCGAGACACACTGATTACTCTAGGAAAGGAGAATCAAGAATTGATAAAAGAAAAACTTCGTCTTGAGACGCTGGTCATAGCCTTACAAAATGAATTGGAGGATGAGAAAAAGATTGCTAAAGATTCGCTTGAGTTGATGAGAGAAAAGTTGGTCTTATCTGCACAAGCAGACAAACTTGACGAGGAGCTGTGTAAAGAAAAGAAAAAAACTTCAGAAATGGATCAGCAGCATAGGAAGATTCATATGTTTGCAGGCACAAAGCAACTCGATAAGATCTTGAGCTATGGAAGAACTGAGAAGACGCATAGAGGACTGGGATTTACAAAAAACAGAGGAGCAAAACCACAATTAACCAAGTTTTTATCTGCTGGAACGTATCATTCTGAGAAAGAAACAACTACAAGTATTTCTAAAGAATGCTTGGGCTGTTATTTTTGTGGAAAGTTTGGGCACTACAAACGATATTGTTACAAGTTCTGAGAAAAAGTGTGTGCTTTAAAGCGTCAAGGAAGATTTTTTCGGAATAGAATTAGAAGACAAGTGTGGATAAAGAAAACTGATCTATATCAATCAGAAGTAAAAGTGGCTTCTGGATCAGGATTTAGATGTAATATGGCAATGATTACTGAGGAACAAGATGACTCAGAGCCTTGGTTCTTTGATAGTGGGTGCTCAAGACATATGACTAGAACCTAGAGTAATCTACAAAATATCAAGAAATTGAAAGGAGGTACGGTAACATTTGGAGATGGGAGTCGTGGTTTTATACAAGGCCAGGGTACAACATGTTATGCTGAGCTTCCACAACTTGTGAATGTCTATTTAGTTCAGGGGCTGAGAGCTAATTTGATAAGTATTAGTCAACTTTGTGATGAAGGATTGTCGGTGTTGTTTACAAAAGTTGATTGTAAAGCTTTGGATGAAACAGGAAATGTCAAGTTGTATGGTGTCAGATCTGGAAACAATTGCTACATGTGGGAAAAAGATTCAATCAAGTGTTACAGTGCTAAAGCAAGTATTGATATTTGGCATCAGCGACTTGGTCATATGAATACAAGAAATCTTACTACTCTTGTGAATAAAGAGATAGTTAGAGGGGTACCAAAGCTTAAAGGGGAAGACAAGATTGTGTGCGGACCATGTAATCATGGAAAACAAGTTAAGTTTCAGCACAAAAAGGTTCCAGATATTCAGTCAAAATCAGTTTTGGATCTGATTCACATGGATTTGATGGGACCAATGAAGGTTGAAAGTTTAGCAGGGAAGAAATATGTGTTTGTGCCTGTTGATGATTATTCCAGATACACCTGGGTTCGATTTATTCGTGAGAAGTCTGATACTGTTGACAGTTTCAGAATTTTAGCCTTACAATTACTTAATGAGCGAGGAGGAATCAAAAAGATAAGGAGTGATCATGGTGGAGAATTTCAAAATGAAGCTATGAAGGAGTTCTGTGATCAACATGGGATTGTACATCAGTATTCAGCACCAAGAACGCTACAATAGAACGGAGTTGTAGAAAGGAAGAATAGAACTCTTCAGGAAATGGCAAGAGCAATGATCCATGGAAATCAAGTTCCTAAGAAATTCTGGGCTGAAGCTTTAAGTATTGCATGTTACATAATTAACAGAGTATATGTACGAAGGAATACGACTAAGACAACTTATGAGTTGTGGAAAGGCAAAACACCGAATTTGAGCTACTTCCATGTTTTTGGTTGCAAATGTTATATTTTAAATGACAATGCTTATCTTGGAAAATTCGATTCCAAAAGTGATGAAGGTATGTTTCTTGGGTATGCTGAAAGCAGTAGAGTGTATAATCAGCGTACAGGTCTTATTATGGAATCGGTGAATGTTTTTTTTGATGACAAGTCAGTTTCTGTAGGAAACAATGTTGATTCAGACAGTGATATTGAACCAGTTAGTGCTATTGAAATACTTAATGACGAATCTGAAATAGATACCACCTTGTCAAAATCAGAAGGGATACAGCATGTTCATAAGAATCACTCAGCTGCCGATGTTATTGGAGACTTGAATGAACAAATGAAGACTCAGGGAGTAAAGATTGACTTTAAGAAAATGAAAAGTCATTTCACAACTCTAGAAACAGTTTTCTATGAGTGATTTGTGTCAATGATTGAACCAAATAATCATGTATAAGCTGTTCAGGATGAGTTTTGGATTATAGCTATGGAGGAAGAATTGGAACAATTTGAGCGTAATGATGTTTGGGAGCTGGTTCGTAGGCCAATTGATGTGAACATCATTGGGACTAAATGGATTTTCAAAAACAAGATTGATGAAAGTGGAGTTGTGGTACGCAAGAAGGCTAGGTTGGTAGCACAAGGATACACGCATATTGAAGGAGTGGATTTTGAAGAAACTTTTGCTCCAGTAGCAAGACTTGAGTCAATAAGGTTGTTTTTGGGAATGGCTTGTATTCTGAATTTCAAGGTATATCAAATGGATGTCAAGAGTGCATTTTTAAATGGGATTTTGCAAGAAGAAGTGTATGTTGAACAACCTAAAGGGTTTGAAGATCCAATTAGACCTGACTATGTGTACAAATTAAAGAAAGCCCTTTATGGATTGAAGCAAGCTCCAAGAGCTTGGTATGAAAGGTTAACTAGCTTTCTTATGGAGAAGAGCTATATTAGAGGAAGTGTAGATAAGACCTTGTTTATTTTAGAACAAGGAGATGATATAATGATGGTGCAAATCTATGTTGATGACATTATTTTTGGAGGTACTTCTAAGGTGTTGGTGGATCGTTTTGTGAGTAGTATGACTCAAGAATTTGAGATGAGTTTGGTTGGAGAGCTTAAATATTTTCTTGGATTACAGATTACGCAATCTGATCAAGGATTCTTTATCTCACAAAGTACTTATGCTAGAAAACTTCTTAAGAAGTTTCAGATGGATAAATGTAAAGAAGCCAAAATCCCTATGAACACTTCATTAAAACTGTCAAAGGATATTGATGGTAAGGATGTGGATGTCAAGCAGTACAGAGGGATGATATGTAGTTTATTATATCTTACTGCAAGTAGACCTGATTTGTGTTTCAGTGTGGATATGTGTGCTAGTATCAGTCGAATCCAAAAGAATCACATCTTGAAGCTGTTATGAAGTATGTGAGAGGGACTGTTGATTTTGGGGTTGGGTATTCTAAAGGTTCAAATCAGAGTTTAGTTGGATATTGTGATGTTGATTATGCAGGGAGTGTAACTGATCGGAAAAGTACTAGTGGAGGATGTTTCTTTCTGGGAAATAATCTCATTGCATGGTTGAGCAAGAAACAAAATTCAGTGTCTATGTCTACAGCTGAATCAGAATATATAGCAATGGGGAGTTGTTGTACTCAATTATTATGGATGAAACAGATGTCAGCAGATTATGGTATGGACTCAGGGGTGTTACAAGTATATTGTGATAACAAAAGTGCTATTGATATTTCTAAGAATCCAGTTCAACACTCAAGAACCAATCACATTGATGTGAGACATCATTTTATCATAAAATAGGTTGAGAGAAGGCAAGTCTTGATTGAACATGTTGATACTGAAGATCAGCTAGCAGATATGTTCACAAAAGCATTAGATTTTAATCGATTTTCAACCTTGAGAAATTGAATTGGTGTGTGTGAGATGTGAATCTTATTGGAGCTGGTCAATAACAATTACAGAAAATTCTGGGTTTAAGATTTGAGTAAATATGTGGTTTGATACAAGGTGTTATTTAAAAAAAAATCGGTTTAATTTCGGTTTAAGTTTTTGCTTGGGTTTTTGTTTTTTTTTTAAAAGAGAAAAATATGTTAGCTTTGGTTGTATCGAAAGGGAAAAGAGAAAATAAAAAAGGGGATCTTGTGTTTTTTATCATCGTGTGTATCGAAAGATTTTTTTAAAAAAGGAGAGAATGGTGAGAGCGACTCGACGAGGTTTGGTGCAAGGGAGAAAATTTTTTTGAGATGAATCGAGTTGATGGTGTTGCTCATCGACCTCATCTGGTCGACGAATTGAGTGATGAATCATCAAAGGATGAATCGGCACAAGAAATTGGTGGTGAAGAAATCACTTTGGACACTGAGGAGGTTGAGGAAATCTCTGTGCAAGATCAACTTGAGCATCGCACAATAAAACAGAGGAAGATGAAGCAAGGGTCTACGTCTAAGACTAAGCGGTCAAAATCGGCTGATTCGAGTGGCAAGAGTGTTCGTGCAAAGGGAAATTTTCGGTCTGATTTGTTTGTGACGAAAGTTGCTCAAGCAAGGTACTCAAAGTTCTTTTCATGACAGTTTACAGAAGAGAGACAATTGGATTTTACTCAACCGGATGAATTAGGGATAATGAGTAAGATTATGGATCTAGGATTGCATAACTCGGTAAAAAATCTGTCTGTGTATGTCAAAGAAGTGGTTTGCGAGTTTTATGCTAATTTGCCCAATGAGAAAGTTGGGGATGGTATTCAGGTGTTTGTGAGAGGGCATTGGTATGATTATTCACCTAAGGCTATTAATGATGCTTTAAATCTTGAATTTCTGACAAAAGATGAGAAGGAAGCTGATGCAGCAGTAGATAAGCTGAGTAATGATAAAATTGCAGAAATTTTAAGTGGTCTTGACAAGTCATCATGGAGAATTTAAAAGTCCGAAACTTACCAGGTGATGTTGGAGCTCTCATGATGTTAGCAGCTTACAATTGGGTACCATCTGTTCACAGAACCATCCTTCGGCTAAACGTGCTCAAGTAGTGTACAAGATTATTCAGGGAATCCGATTTGATCTTGGACAGCTGATTTATGATCAATTTCATTACGTTCCGGAAAAGGCAACAATCCCAGCTGTAAACAAGCCACCAAACTGAGCAAAAAAAGGATATGTCAGCTCCATCAACTAGCAAAGAACACAAACCGTTGGCGCAAGATAGTTTTTAGCTTAAAATTCACCTTATTAGCTAGACTGTAAACAAAATTTGAATTGGCGCAAGATAGTGTACAAAATGGTGGAAGTCGATTCCAATTATTTAGCATGCAAGTCGACAATCTCCAAACCTTAAAACACAACAAATTCAAGCACCAGTACAATTAATTCTACATCAGCAAACATCAGGGGTGGAAGATCGCTTGAGGTTATGAGAGAAGCGATGTTATCATGACAAGATTGACAAAGTTTCTTAGCTAAGAGTTATTTCTTAGTTTAATACACATTTTTGATTTTTTTTTTTTTTTTCCTTTTAACCCTAAGAAACTTTCTAAAAAACTGCCGTTGTAGATGCCCTAGAGAGAGGGTTGACCTTAAAGTTACAGACCCAAGTCGTCTTGTAAACAGACGCACAACTGATTGGAAGACCCCAATCCGGATTTATGGCGGTGGGGAGTTTTTTTTCCTGTTCATGCTACTTGACCTTAACGACAGTGTATTTAATGGTCCGATTTTGACCAAATTCATAGAACTCATTTTTTAGTTCGTGCTACTTACTCCATTTTATGTCAATTGAAATGCGTCGTGCAATTATTCTTCTTGCTTTTGATCGAGATCGCATCCATTCAATAGTCTATCTTGATTCATCAACGGATCGTGACTCGGTCTCAAATTAATCTTAGGGAAGCACAATCAAACGTTTTACCCTGATCATCCCAACTCCGACCAGGACTTGGCCACTTCAATAATCCCATTTAATCATGGGTAAGTCTCTAAAAGTTCAGATTTATATTGGCCAAAGATCCTCTTCGATTTAATCTTGATCATCACCCGTTGATATATAGTAGTAGCCTATGGTACACCCTGGTAAAGTCCATGGTTCATCCTGAAACTGGGTGGAGTCTGAAGAGACTTATCCAACCTTGCACCAGTATATTATGTGCTATGTGTTTAAAGGGTTCAGCGAATCTTGCCATTTCACCAAATTTCTCTTTTTGTTTTTTGCTACTTTAATGTATTCCAAGAATGAGTATTTTTTGTTTATTTACAAATAGTTGACCAACAGAGAAGTCCCGAATAAAAACACTATATGACAAGAGCGTACTAAAGAATATAAAGTTTTGTCGTCGGGGACGCAAACAGTCTTTAAGTCTGGTCAAAGAAGGATCAGTCCGTATAAAAATATTACATGTTCCCAACACGCACACGCTTTTGGTACCACACGTTCAGAATCGGATGGAAGAAAAAAAAGCCTTTGAACATATTAAAGTCTAGAAACCTTCACATGATATTAGTAGATAGTCGCATTTATAACGTCTTACAAAATAAGCCTTCCCCCTTCATACCCCGACAAATATTTTTCTTTTTTTCTAATTATAATACCCGAGAGACAACAACATATCATTCATCTTTTTTATCTACCAAGTCTGTCCTTTTACTACCGTTCCAAGAATCATTTATATCCGGTTTACCATAAAAGAGCCCAATCCGGTTTAGTATGAGTTGATGCTGGCGACGTACTCATTGCCTCTACGGTTAAAAGACCTTCCTCCTCCTCCACCTCCCCTCCTGTAATCGTAGCCATATCCATAATCTCCTCTTCCTCGCACTGCCACGTTTCTGTTTCCGTATCCATTTCCTCTGTGACCTGTTTACTCAAGCAAACAAACAAAAAAATCATCCTCCTCTTCTTTACATTACCATATCAAAGTTTTGCTACCTAGACCAACTCACCTCTTGATGTGGATAGCTTCTCCTCCACAAAAGCTCTCTGTCCACCAATTCTCACAGGTGAAGCCTGCATCATTAAGATGATTTCATATATACATCAATTTAAGGTTAAGACACCTGACGCTGATATTGGTTTTCTATTATGCTAAAACAAGAATGTGAAAATTATATTACAGGTTAGAATATGTACCTCTATTGCTCTCTGAGCAGCATCTGCCTCCTCAAACTCAACAAAACCATACGGATAACCAAGTCCCTGCCAGTCATACAGTAAACTATCATTCTTTTAAGAAAAAAAACTCTATGTAAGATTAGTGTTTCATTATCCCCGGGAGAAAGCTTCCAATACTTTAAGTTAATTGGTCAATCTTACCCTTTGGCTTATAACTTGAATTCCACCATTGGTAATAGCTCCAAATTGCTTGAATTCAGCCTCAAGCATGTCAATGGTTGCATTTGCAGGAAGATGTCTCACATAAATAGATGTACCCTCAGCTACCACTAATGAAAAGACAAAAAAAAAAAAAAAGAATAAAACCATGTAATGAACAGATAAGAGAAAATAGACGAAGAAATAACTGAAAACTTGAGGTTCAGCTATTCTGTGAACTCCTACCTTCCTGATTGTGCCCATTGTCAGCAGCATCAACAAACTCAGAAACTGTATCAGATTCTATCACTTGAGAAGGATCTAAAAATGCTTGTTGTCCTTGGTCGTTGAGTATCTGGCCTGTAGAAGGATCTGAAAGCGCTTGATGTTCTTGGTCTTTCTGTATCTGCTTCGGAGACAATGAAGAGACAGCTGAAACACCAGATCTAGTCTTCGTTACCTTCAACTGTTATGAAAGTCATCAATTATCAATAGAAAACTCCAGAAGTGACATAATAAGCCCTAAAATAAGATGTAACTAGGTTGAGTATGAATCCTCTTGGGTGACTACTTACCACAGAGGCATACGATTTCTTGGGAACATTTTCGAGTCCATCATCTGGGTCATAACATTTCAGTGACTCGTCTGCAACTTTTTTGCAAGTTTTCTCAACCTCTGGAACGACTTCATTGACAATCTCAGGAGGTACTGGAACATTATCCTTAGCATTCTCATTATTCAAGGGTTTAAACACTTCCGTACAAACAGGATTCGCTGAAACACGTGCAGCTTGCTCAGAGCCCTTATTGCCTGTAGGAGCTTAAGTTTAAGAAAAGGATTGCAATATACTGTGCATTGGAAGAAGTTCAAAAAAGAAGTGATGGATAATGAGTGTAATTTTAACTTACCATTGATAAGACTAGGTCTTGTAGAGTCCTTCCCAGAAACAACTTGCTCATCTATGGCCTCTGGAACATTATTCTTAGCATCGTCATTGACAAATCTGAAGATGTCATTGAGAACAAAGAACCCATTTTCTTGCGGAGCAAGGAAGAAAGTCTGGGTGAATTTCCTCCTCAATGTCTCGTTTTGAGTGAAGTATCCAGTAACGACAAGGAGGAAACCCCCACTGTGAGACTCTTGGGTATCATAACTGGTAATCTCAGCGGAACTGAAATTTCCACAAGTCAGTGACTTAAGCTCCTCACTTATACCCTGCTCAAAGAATAAGCATCAACTGAGACCAACTTAAAGAGAATTACTTTAAACCGCATCCAGTTTCAACCAACCAATTGACACTCCAGCCCCCAACCCCATGTTTGTTTACACGAGTAAATGGACTAATCCTAACACAATGATAAAAAAAAAGAATAGTCTCATTCAACCAAACCCCAACTAAAACTACTGACAACATTTACCTCCAAGGTAAAGAAATCGCGCATAACTCCATCCTGTCCAACACGCCCAACCTTACTAATCTCTTGATAGAAGCGGTGAAGATGCTCAGGCATGTTATACATAATGTGGTAGTACTGACTGACAAACGCTTTCCCAACCTACATTTACCAAAACACAAAAAAAAAAAAAAAAAAAAAAAAAAAAAAAAAAAAAACACTTAACAACACAAAAATAGATATGAACCAAACTTGTGAAAAAGAAAGAAGAAAACCCCATAAATTGAGACATACAGTAAGTGAATCAATAACAGGTTTAGGTGCAGCAGCAGCAGCAGAAGAATCCATAGTATCTCTATCACAAACCTCCACAGCAACAAACACCTGTGGATTCATTAAACAACAACAAAACTCACAGAATCAAATCTAATCACAGAACAACCCAAAACTCCTTAAAATCACAGACTAATTTCTCAATCATTTCGTTAGACGAAACCTCACGAAACTTACACACACTTCGACATAACGAACTAAGAAACAACAACAACAAACAGCAAAATCTACTTTCACATTGCGCTTCCAACACTACGAAATTTTACTGTAGATCACACATTCGGCGAAATCGGTCACATCAACATCAACGAGAAAACGAAAATTGTCAGAGACGACGATTCACCTGAAATTAGAGTAAGAGTGAAGAAGAGAGTGAGAGAAAGAAGTTACAGTAGCGAAACAGAGCTCCGATTTTGTAGGTCTGGGGGACCTCGAGAACAATGGCGGGACCTAGGGTTTGATCGCGAGGACGAGAGGGCCAAGTGTACGGAAAAAAA
>NC_025702.1:8221598-8221933 GCF_000633955.1 Camelina sativa | reverse complement strand
GGGGGGGGGGGGGGGGGGGTGTGGTGGTCATGGACTCTTTTTTTGGACCGACACGTGTCAAGATTAAGGTCTCTTGCACTTCCTTCCACTCCACTACTAACTTCAGATTATTTACTGATGAGTAAAATTTGATTATTGTAAAGATTTATAAACTTGATTAATTGGAGTAGTAGATGTTATAATATAGTGCACACGTCCGCATGTTTATTCAGAATCCGAGTATAATGTATTTTTATGTTGTTGATTCAATCATTGGTTTCATATTAAAAAAAGATGGCACACACTTGGTGGTACTCTCAACATGTGAAACGTGAATCGGAAAGTCCTTTTGAGGT
>NC_025702.1:8199502-8221583 GCF_000633955.1 Camelina sativa | reverse complement strand
TTTTTTTTTTTTTTTTTTTTTTGTTTACTAGTTCTTATAAATTAAAAGAAAATATATATATATATATCTAAACTTTAAATAAATTTAGACAATCCAAAGGAAAGAAAGTATTGCCGAGGAAATAACATATTCAACCACTTCAAAATCTATGTATGGATGTAGGCATGTAGCATTTGCAGCTTTTCAAGTTCATCTTCTTTGGTGAATTTTAACACTTAAAACTCCAAATTTTATTTCGTGTTCAATTATTCGAGAAACATTGAACCTGTTATATTTATGATACACTACACTCCATGAACCTTTGTATTTACAGTTACAAAAATATATTTTTTTTACGTTTAAAAATTTGTATTTATATCTAAAAAGATTTACATTAAAAAATCCGCTAATTAACTTAAAATGTGAGTCTTTTGACTTTTCTTTTAACTTTGAAAGAAAGAAGATACATTATATTTTTCTTTTTTTATATATTATGAAAACTATTCACTTTTTTTTGGTCATTCTTCATCAAAAATATATTTTATTTATTGTGCGTTTAATATTTTGTTAATTTATGAATCATATAAGAACTAAATTTGCCATTATTACATTACGAATAGAAAGTTTGTGTGAAAAAAGCAAAAAAAAAAAAACCCAACCTTTTTCCATATTCCACTATCAGTTAAAAAAATATATATCAAGAAAACTTGAATAAAATGACTATGACAAAAATATTACAACACGAAGTAGATGAATAATAAATTTTAGCAAAATGTTTTAACTAATACACATTTGATGAATAACATAAGGTTGAAAATAAATCACAACAAGTTTTCCCCCATTTATATATGCATTGGACGACGATGTCCATATCATAATCATATATATAAAAGTAATGTTTCACTCTCTCTTTATTGGTTCATTTAGCATTTAAGTTTTTTTTAAATTAATAATTATTTTAAATTAAATAAAAATGTAATAATGTACATTAATCTATACTTTAAATCCACATTTTACTACTAAATTGTAATTGAAATTACATTAATTATGAATTGACTATTTTATTTGACCATTCATTTCATTCCAACACACTATAAATTATAATTGTAACTCCTCTAATTAAATTATATTAGGAATATAACTTTCAACCCTTGTAATCTTATAAATAATCATTCTCACATTATCATCCACCATATCTAGAATCCTAAATATTTTCTTTGTTTTGTTTATGCTCTTGCATGAGTTCAAAACTCATAGTAAGAATGTGATTATATAATTTGTACAATTTTATTTCTTTGTTTTTATGTATTTCTTCCTTTTTTCTTTGTATTCTTATTATTTTAAATTTTCAATTACATATGTATAATAAATTATTTTAGAAATGTAACTTCCATCCCTTGAAATCTTATAAATAACCATTCTCACATCATCATCCACCATATCTAATATTCTAAATATTATTTGTTTTGTTTATGTTCTTGCATGGGTTCAAAACTCATGGTAAGAGTGTGATTATATACTTTTATAGATTTCTCTTATATTTTGTTCAAATTTATTTCTTAGTTTTTAGGTATTTCTTCCTTCTTTATTTGTCTTCTTATATTTTTTATTTACAATTACATATGTATTATAAATTTTTGGTGGCTGTAAAAAACAATTATTCACTCTCTCCTTGGTCCATTTAGCATATAATTTCTAAAAAATAATATTTATTTTAATTAAGTAAAAATATAATTATGTACATTAATCTATACTTTAAATTCACACTTTACTACTAAATTGTAACTGAAATTACATAAATATGAATTGACTATTTTTTCATTCATTTTCATTCAAACACACTATAAATTATAAATGTAACTCCTCTAGTTAAATTATTTTAGAAATGTAACTTTCATCCCTTGAAATCTTATAAATAACCATTCTCACATCATCATCCACCATATCTCAAATTCTAAATATTTTCTTTGTTTTGTTTATGTTCTTGCATGGGTTGAAAACTCATAGTAAGAATGTGATTATATAATTTGTACAATTTTATTTATTTGTTTTTATGTATTTCTTCCTTCCTTCTTTGTCTTCTTATTATTTTTATTTTTCAAGTACATATGTATAATAAATTATTTTATAAATGTATCTTCCATCCCTTGAAATCCTTTTAATAACCATTCTCACATCATCATCCACCATATCTCAAATTCTAAATTTCTTTTTTTTTGTTTTGTTTATGTTATTGCATGAGTTCATAACTCATGATAAGAGTGTGATTATATATTTTGTTAGATTTATCTTATTTTGTTCAAATATTTTTTTTATGTATTTCTTCCTTCCTTCTTTGTCTGCTGATTATTTTTTAATTTTTAATTACAGATGTATAATAAAATTTTGGTGGCTGTAAAAAAAATATAGATGCAGATTCAACAATACTAAATTTCGATCAAAGCCCAATGAGGGAATGAAGCTAAAAAAATCATCTTCATTCATGTATATTTATTTTATTTTTGAAAGTATGCAATGTTTTAACAAAATAAACTATTATAATCCAATTATTAAATAAAAATTTTAACACTCTCTTACCTCCAAAAAATTTGTAATCATTATATTTAGTTCTTTTGATCCAAAATATAATTGTATAAATATCATTATAATGTTTATTTAATTCAAAATTTGTAATTTAATGATTTTCTATATAAAACACAATTTGATATTCCATTTCCAAAATTTTACTATAAAGTTTAAATCGTTAGAATTTTACCTAGCAATAAGGTGAATATAAAAAAAATTAAAAAATAAATTAATATTTGGGATGTTTTTATTGCATTTCATATGATTTTATAGAAAATATATTTAATTCTCCCTATAGAATAATTTTTGAATTTAATTATTAAATGTTTTAGGTAGATTTTGAATATCATAGTAAATTTATATTTTTATCATTAACAATAGTTCTTAAATAAGTGGTATATTTTGATATTGTATGATTTGAATTAATAAAGTGTATTATTGACATTTACAAAATTTGTTTGTTATATATGTATTTTAGGGAGAATTTTAAAAATACATCATTTTCAATCTCATTTTTCAGAAATACCATTTTAAAAAAGTTTATTAAAAAATCTTCTCATAAAATTCTAATAGTTTTATGATTATTACATTAAATAAAATGAATTAACATAACTAATATAACAAGGTGCACATATGCATGAGACAATATCTAGTCATCATACGTGATTAACTTCTATTGACTGAGAAAATCTAATTTATTTAACCTAACTATAGTTAATCTAATATTAATTCAGAATCCGAGTAGAATGTATTTTTTATATCTAAATTGTTGATTCAACCACTTCAATTCTATGTATGGATGTAGGCATGTAGCGTTTGCAGCTTTCCAAGTTTATCTTCTTTCTTGAATTTTGACATTTAAACTTCCGTGTTCAATTATTCGACAAACTTTGAACCTGTTATGATACACTACACTCCATGAAAATTTGTATTCAAAGTTACAAAATACTTTTTTTTTACGTTTAGAAATTTGTATTTTTGTATATATATATATATATATATATATATATATATATATAAAGGGTTACATTAAAAAATCCGCAAATTAACTTAAAACGTGACTCTTCTGATTTTTTTTTGGAAGAAAAAGATACGTTATATATTGTTTTTATTATAAAAATTATGAAACTAATCACGTTTTTGGTCAATGTTCATTAAAACATATATTTTATTTATTCTGCGCTTAATATTTTGTTAATTTATGAGTCATATAAGAACTAATTTTGTCACTAATATATCAAGAACAAAAAGTTTGTTTAAAAAAAGCAAAAAAAAAGAAATCAACCCTTTTCCATATTCCAATATCAGTTTTTTTAAAAAATATATTAACAAAAGTTGAGTAAATGATTATGACAAATATAGATATACTAAGTAGATGAATAATACAGTACATTTTAGAAAAATGTTTTAACTAATACAGTACATTTTAGAAAAATGTTTTAACTAATACACATTTGACGAATAACATAGTTAATTACATAGTAACATAGGGTTAAAAATGAATCATAAGACATTCTCCCCCATTTATGTATATATGCATTAGACGACGATGTCCATATATCATCACCAATTCATAATATGTGATTAACTTCCACTGACTAAGAAATCTCATTTATTTAACCAAGTTAATCTTTTTTTTTCTTTTCCAAAATATATAATATAAACAACTCATGAGAGAAACATAATGTATGAGATTTTCAAGACGACTTCGTATTTCTATTGGTTGCGAGTTGACTATTAAACGATGAGTCAATGTAATGACATGTTCTGCTGACTTCTGAGGAATATATATAACTATTGGGCTGAGAATGGGCTGATAATGGACCGAACATCTTAAAAATGTAAGTTTTCAAATAAAAGCAACGATTTGATAGATCATGAGACGACCACCAAACCAAAAAAAGATTTGACAGATAACAGAAAAAATGTTCAACTTATAGGCAAAAAAAAGCTTCTCCTCCTTACCAAAATCTCGACGGTCTACCGGAAAAAATGGCTGCTAATTTCTGGAATTCATCTCACTAGTAATCATTCTTTTCAACTTAACCCATCAATATTCACTTCTTCTTCTTCTTCTTCTCCTTCTAGCAACTTTTTAATTTCAATTTCTGGATTTTTTTTTTCTTTGGTTTGAACGAAGCAGTAAACAGCTTTTGGATCCAGAAGAAGTCGATGTAGTTCACGATCTTGATAAAGAACGTGGTATCTCAGTTGATGATTTCAAGCTCATCAAGTTCCATATGTCTAATCGTACGAAATCTTCTACTTTTTTCTCACTCGCAAATTAATTTGTTTGACTCTGTTAACTGGTTTGAATAATTTTTAAAAGTTGAGTTTTATATATGTCTGTTTGTTGTTTCAGATATAATGAAATTGGCTCAACACATTAAAGTGAGGCAAAGGTTGGTTTTTTGCAATTTGGGGATCCAATTTTTGCTAAATCGGAGATTTTATTTGTTTTCATTACTTTGTTTTTGGTTCAGTAGTAGTAACCTGGAATTTAATTTGAATCTTTGCGCTACTTATGTAGGGTTGTGGCTACTGCAATTACGTATATGAGGCGGGGTTATATCAGGTATGCAATGTATAATTTGTATATCTTGTGATTGTGAGGTATTCAATGAGTTAAATTCTTCTTATTTGCCAATAACTACTTGTTGTCAGTTCTTGTTTAGTATTCAAAAGCATAGGCATTTCAATGTCTCAGTTTGTTGCACCTCTGTCATCAAATTCAAACACCATAAGGTGTTCAACCTAAAGTTTTCAGTTTTAGCCACTAATATCTTCTATTGACATTGTGTTTTCTCAGAAAGAGTATGGTAGAGTTTGAGCCTCGTCTTGTGGCTCTTACTTGCTTGTACTTGGCTTCTAAAGCTGAAGAAAGCATTGTCCAGGCCAGGAATCTTGTTTTTTACATCAAAAGATTGTGTAATATCTTCTTCTACTGTGTTTTTTTTTTCTTTTTGATGTTTTCGACTTTTTTACTGTTGCTTAAATTACATGAGAATCCCCTTCAACATGCGTTTTTTTGACTTTTCGCCTACGGTTCTTATATGTCGTTGCAGATCCTGATGAGTACAAATATGAACTAAAAGATATATTAGGAATGGAGATGAAGGTCTTAGAAGCACTAGACTATTATCTGGTTGTGTTTCACCCTTACCTGTCATTATCTAAGTATGTATGCTTCACCTCTCTTAATTATCTGCTTTTCAGAATCCATACAATTTGCACATACAATCCTTACCTGTCATTGTCTGTAGTTGCCTTTAATGTTTTTGAGTTCATTATAACCAATGAAGTTTTTTGGACCAATTGTATTTTATATTCCTTGGTGAGAGTTTTGTGTGCCTTGATGGTATCTAAAACCTATATGTTTCCCTATTATGGAACTGAGAATTCATTTTAGTTAGAAGATCAACATAACTCATTCTTTTGATTTCTCAGGTATTTGCAAGATGCTGCAATAAACGATGTAAATATGAACCAGATTACATGGTAAAGTCCTTCTATATGCGAAATTTTGATTATTTCTTTAGATCTCTGACCTGAGTAAAAAACAATTAAAAAACTGAGGTTTGTTTTCGTGTTTCAGGGGAATTGTTAACGATACATATAAGATGGACCTCATACTTGTACACCCACCTTATCGCATAGCGCTAGCGTGCATATACATAGCAAGTGTCCACAGAGAGAAAGACATCACTGCATGGTTTGAAGATCTTCACGAGGACATGAACTTGGTGAGTCATTCTTCCAAGAAAAAACCCTACAAACATTTTGCATGGTTTGCTGTTTTTTTAGTAACATATAAAACCTTTACATGGGGGCAATTGGGTTGCAGGTAAAGAACATTGCCATGGAGATTCTAGACTTCTATGAAAACTACAGAACAATCACCGAGGAAAAAGTGAATTCTGCGTTCAGCAAATTGGCTTTGAAACCGTAGCAACCTAGGGGATTTACCTCCATCTCCAAGTTTTATCTCACAGAAAAAAAAGGATTATAGACTTTCACAATTGCCCATCTTAGCTTTGCGGCCAAACATGTAACATTGTTGGTTGTTAACTTGGTTACCAAACCTATTAATCTTAAAG
This sequence comes from Camelina sativa, assembly GCF_000633955.1. Classification (NCBI taxonomy): domain Eukaryota; kingdom Viridiplantae; phylum Streptophyta; class Magnoliopsida; order Brassicales; family Brassicaceae; genus Camelina; species Camelina sativa. The sequence goes on along the minus strand of NC_025702.1, from coordinate 8,214,942 downwards.
TAAACATTATTGTTCATTGATCATCAAAATTGGTTTGTTTCACCATTTTGTGTTTCCTAATTTAAACCTAAACCTAAACCTCTCTTAGAAGCTAAAAAAAATAGGGGGAAAAAAGTAAATTGAAAAATGGTCAATTTCTCCAATAACCAAATTCAATGATTTAATTAAGAATATAGTATGTTATTTGAAAAAATTAGAAAAATAGGATTAAGGGTAGAAAGAATTACCATTTTAGTGTCTGATGATGGTGGTTGGTGATGGTGATGGCCGGCAGCCGACGACCAGAGGAGGTGATCGGAGGTCGGAGATGGCCGAAAGTGGTGCCGTCGGAGTTGGTGGTCACCGGAGTTGGCCGGAGTTGGTGGTCACCGGAGGTGGTGATCGCCGGAGTTGGCCGGAGGTGGTGGTTGCCGGAGGTAGTGAAAGAATATGATGGTGGTGGTGATGATGTTGGTAGAGATGGTGGCAAGGGTTAGGGTTGTAATTGTTATATAAAATACGCTTGATGTGGTAAGAGTAGTTAGTGGTTAAAATATAAAAAAAAATTGGTTATACACTGCAATTTCTCTTAAAAAACTAAGGTCATATTGATGATGAGAAGAAAAAAAAAAAGATTTACAAAATTGGGCAAACTAGTTTAATTATAGAGATATGGTTTTATTTTATTTTTTACTAACAAAGACACAATTTTTTGTTTTGTTTTTTTATGAATAAAAATAAATTAGGATAATACTTTGGCAATTTTCATAAATACCACTAAGATAAGTTTTTTTTCCCAAAAATACCACATAATTGAACTAAAGTTTTAATACTAAAAACTAATTCCTAAATTCTAAATACTAAACCCTACCCCTAAAAACTATACCCTAAAACTAAATGTGTCAACCCAAACTTAAAAAAACTTCAATATTCTTAAAAATCATTTTTTTGTGTTTGTGTTAATTTTGGAAAAAAATATTTTGTGGTAGTTTTGGAAAAAAAACTAAAATGCGGTATTTTTTAGTGGTATTTAAAAAAATATAACTAATACTTAGAGTAGTTTTTTTCCCTTGCTTATTAATTTACTAGGTGCTTCCCACGCAACGCGTAGGTTGTGGTGTAGTTGGCACTTTCTTGTTTTTTTTGGTCTTTTTCGTTTTCTCTTTTGTATTATTTCGTTTTAATTAGGCATATACGGGCTTCGCAGTCACTTGTATTTGTACTATATCTTTATACCATTTCGTTTAGATGTGTACAATTGTGGTGTTTATTTGTTATGAATTATGAAGATGTTGTTTTTGCTTTCGAGGATCCAATCTTATCGTTGACTGATATTGTTCCCAATACATTTATTGTGTTTTAGATTTTCTAATTAACTGCTTATGTAAACTCTTCATAAGTTGATGTTACAATAATAAGTTATTTTAAAAAATAATTATCTTTCGTGTAAGTGATTATGTTTGTATGCCCATGTTTTGGTCTAATATCAATAAGATCGTTTATGTTTTTATTTAGTTGGCTTTGAAACCATTTTTGAGTTAAGCAAATAATAGGTCGAATTATGGTGTTAATAAGTAATATAAATTCTTATGTATATATATCGTATATATGTGACTATAAGCTTAGCTAACTAAAAGATTCTGTAATATTTAAATATAATCTTGAACATATATATATATATATATATATTTTATTTGTGGGAGGAATGTATGAAATATTGGATAGAAGTTATTTTTGAGTTTCCTTCCAAATTTGAAGTGACATAATATTTTAGTTTTCTTATATGATTTTATGAACTTCAATGTAAAGGTTTTTCAAAGTAATAAGTACACTCACAGTGATTGAATTATAAAATTTGGAGAAATATGTATTTCAATTAATCATCTGCTCTTTTAAATATATTAAATAAGTATGTTGTTGTTCCTACAAATAGGACAACATATATTATAGTTTAACTATGGAGTTAAACAATAGAAATGGAACTTGTGATTACAAGACAAAATGCTTATATATATTATGTTACACATTGATCGTTTAAAAATGAATAGGAACATCTAATTCTCAAATAAAGTTGATTTTTTTTTGTTAAAACCAACATACGTGAATTTAAATTTAACTATGCAAATTTTAAAAAATAAATATGAATTGATTAGAAAGGCCTGAAATATAAAAGAAATTTTTTATTTTTATATCAATAAAATAAAAATTGAAAACAATGTTAAATATATATAATACTTTCTAAATTAAAATATAGAATCAAACTCTTACAACATATGTGAGATAATAATCTAAATTAGATAATAGAGATGAATCTTTTAAAATAAGAACAATGTAAAACATATATCATGTAGTCTCTAAAATTATAATTTAGCATTAAAAATTTACAATGATATTTTTTTTGTTTTTTACAACCCATACATCAAAAATAAGAAAAAAAAACGAAAAATGATTTGAGGTATTGTAGAAGAGAACGAGAGAATGTGAAAATGAGATAGTAAAAGAATGTCAATATGAGAGAATGAGAGATTGGGAGAATGATTATTTATATGATAAAAAACGATGGAAGTTATGGAGTTACAATAGTAATTTATTGTGTTTGAATAAAATTGAGTGGTGTAATATGATTAAATTAAAATGGGACTACCCTGCCCATTTAGACCCTGCCCATTTAAGCCCTGCCTGTTTTGGACCGTTTATACCCTACCCGTTTATACCCTGCCCGTTTAGACCATGTACCCGTTTAGATCCTGCCCATTTATCTGGCCCGTTTAGACCCGTTTAGATGGATTTTTTTTTGATTTTTTACTTAAGATTGCTTTTTTACTAGAGATTGTAATCAGAGAACAACAAAGGAAAACAGAAACGAAAACATTATATATCAAAGAAATGAAATACGAATTCATACTTGTATGATACAACAAAACAGAACAAAACCCACTAGTACCAAACAAACCAATTAGGATCATAATAAATCAAATTCTCATCTTAAAGCCTCAAANGAGAACAACAAAGGAAAACAGAAACGAAAACATTATATATCAAAGAAACGAAATACGAATTCATACTTGTATGATACAACAAAACAGAACAAAACCCACTAGTACCAAACAAACCAATTCGGATCATAATAAATCAAATTCTCATCTTAAAGCCTCAAATAATAAAATTCCTAAAACCCTATGACACTACTACTTCTCACTGAATCTTACGAAGAGGAAGACGAAGCCAAAACAAAACAGAACAAGACCACACTAGAAGCAACATATTCAATGCATGATAGAATCTCCTGATCTTGAACATTCTTCTGAAGTACATGTTGTTGTGCCAATGTCATAGTTGTTCTCTATGTTACCTGTTAAAGTTAAGAGTTTTATGGAAAATAGTTTTATGTAAAAGTTAAAGTTCACTTATTAAGGAAAATAATATTATGTAAAAGTTAAGAGTTTAGTTACCTTCATAATCTGCAGAACCACGTAACCAATTACGGGTCCAGAGCAAAGCTTGAACGTTCTTTGGAAGCAAACGGTTTCTGTAAGGAGTTATGACCCGAGATCCAATACTAAAGGCTGATCCAGATGCTACCGTGGTGATGGGAATACTTAGTATTTCACAAGCCAAAGAGGCTAATTCCCCAAGTCGATGCTGGTTGTCCTTCCAAAAGGACAAAACATCCAATTTTGGAAAAGACTTTCTCTCCAATCTTGGCTCTTCTAAATAGATATCCAGATGTGTCTTTGTCTTGCCTACTCCAACTCCGATGCTTTTTTCAAGCTCAAAAAGATCCTACAGAAAAGAAGCAACACAAGCAACATAAACAACAAAAGCAACATAAGCAACATAAGCAACATAAGCAACATAAGCAACATAAACAACAAAAGCAACATTCTTACATTGTCATAATCATCATCAAGTGGAGATTCATTGACCCAATCATGCGGATTTGGAGTTACAGAAATACTTGAAGAACAAGTCCTAGACTTAGCCTTATAATCTTCATAGAGCATCTCCAAATTGTCTTTAAGCTTTTTGATTTTCGATGCAGAAGTAGTTGGATCAACTCTTTCATAAGCTACTTCAAGCATTTGCAGTTTCATTCTTGGGTCTAAAACAGCTCCCATTGCCAAAATAAGACTATAATCCTCCCAATACTTGGTAAACATAATCTGCATATCCTGAGCCAGTTTTGCCACATCTTCATCATCACAAGATGCAAATTTCCTCAGCAACAGTTCAATTCTCCACACTTGTGTAAAATAGACATTAGAAGTAGGATACTTAGAACCTGAAAAATGTGCCGTGATATCACTAAACGGCTTCAACAACTCACAGATTTTCTCTCCACGATTCCATTCATCATCAGAAGGCAAAGTCTTGTAGTTGTTGTCAAACCACTTCAAGCTGACAAATGCTTCCTTAAACTTCAAAGCTCTTACAAGCATCTCATATGTGGAGTTCCATCTGGTAGGAACATCCTGTGATAACCCTGCTCCACTCTTAATCTTTACTCTCTCAACACATGCAGCAAAAGCGTCTCTCCTCTTTGAAGATGCTTTAACATATATCACACTCTCTCTGATGTTGTGCAGAACATCTTTTGCTAGATCTAAACCTTTCTTCACTATCAGATTAAGAATATGGGCACAACATCTAACATGCATAAATTTCCCATCACATAATAAACCACTACCACTAATCATTTGAAGTTGACCCTTGAGAATGTTCAGCATACTATTGTTGTTTGTTGCATTATCTAAGGTAATAGAAAATACATTTTTCTCCAATCCCCATTCTTTCAAACATTCCAGAATCTTGTTAGAGATTTCTTCACCAATGTGAGGAGATTTAAGTTCACAGAATTGCAAAATCTTGCTATTCAAGTGCCAATTTTCATCAATGTAGTGGGCTGTCAAACAAATATAACTCATAACTGTACCTCGAGCTGTCCATAAGTCTGAAGTGAAACAGACACGCGCACGCTGGTTTGCAAGTACTTCTTTCAGCTTGACCTTTTCCATCTCATACTTCCTATACACATCCGCTGCAGCAGTCTGTCTACAAATTGGTTGACACTCGGGATTGAGATACTTGTCTCTTGCTCTAACTTTCTCATACTCAGGATAGCGAAATGGCAAATCATGGTAAATTATGATCTCACTTGTCATCTCACGGTTAATCTGATGATCATATGGAGGCCTATCTTCATTCTTTGGTTTCTTTGGACACTTCTCCAAATGACGAATCAAGCTCTTAGTCCCATGTGTTTTAGTATTGATAACCAACTTGGTTCCACAGTGGATGCATTTGCCTCTTTCTTTGCCATCATCTTCAACCCCAACTGACACTATATCTTTCCACACCTTTGAAGTTAACTTTCTCTTCCGTGGAACATTTTGAGTTGCTTGAGTTGCTTGAGTTGTTGATTGAGTTTCACTTTGATCTGTTCTGTGGAGCATTTTTGTCTCTTCCTCCTCATTCCCATCAATTTCTACATCTATATCACAATCTTCTTCATTCATATCCATATATTCACTTTGAGCATTAAGCCTTGCTATCAAATGTTCAGTTTCTAAGTCCATTCTGCAAAATTAATAAAACAGATTTGTAAGTGTTTATGAGTCAACAAACAGTGAAGAAAGAACTGAGACAATAAATTGAGAACAGAGAACTAGTGGGTCGAGAACAAAGAACTAAGACAATAAATCGACTTTGAATTTGACCAGACTTGAATAAGAGAGCCCTAGACTTGACCAGACTTGAATAAGAGAACCCTAGACTTGACCAGACTTGAATAAGAGAGTCCCTAGACTCATAAACAATTTCTGAAGAGAATCTTTGATCACTTCTGAGCTTTGAAAAAACCTGAATCTTCACTTCAACATATGCCATTAAACATAATCCAAATCGACCATTAAACACAAACGTAATCTCCTCATCAAACAACTTAACACTTCAACATATTAAGAGAATTCACATTCGAGCACTCAAAGAAGTACCATTCATAATCAGATTTGTCACTCTCAGAGTCCAAGAACTTTTCAACAGCGCTCCTTCTTGGCAAGAGGTCTAAACTCTTTGTGCTACTCTTTTCAACACTGTTTGCTCCTGTACAAATCAAACAGCAAAATTAACACAAAATAAAAATCACTAAACAACTCTTAATTACTCAAAACTGAATCCAAAATCACAAAGATATGGTAACACTAACTAAGTATAAGAAGAGGTTCATCTAAAATTAAGCACTAGTACTACTCGCAGTCGCGGAAACAACAACACCAAAGCCAATTTTGATAGCCCTTTTCTTCAAACCAAGCTTAACCCTTGAAGGGTTTGGATTGTTACTCCTTAATCTCTCAAACCCATGAAACTAAGGGACGAAAAATTCGAGCTTGTTTGGTGATTTTAACAAAGTATCCATCGAATTCCCCCAAAATCGAAATTAAGAAAAACCAAACTTACCCTGTTACCCAGAAGCAGTGAGGAATGAAAGAGACAATTATCTTCGTGATTCGAGCTTTAGGCCTTTAGCTTTAGCCCCGAGCGTGATCAGAGATAGAGACGGTGATTGGAGATAGAGACGGCGAGGTCATTGTTTTTGACAAGGTCAGCTCAAACCATCGACATCGCGTTTTTCAGAAACAACAAAAACTCAGAAAAAAAAAAATTTAACGGGCTACCCATTAATTTTTTATCAGACCCGTGAAGCCCGTGAGTTTAAATGGGCTTACCCGTTTATTTGATAGTGTTAATAAACGGGTACGGACCTAAATTTTTATAATTGTACCCGTTTAGGCCCGCGGGCTCTGAGCCCGTTTTAACATCACTAAAATTAATGCATAATTTATTTTATTTTCAGTTATAATTTTATTTTAATGTGTGAGTTAAATGTATTGTGTTTATTGGTTGTTAAATATTGTTTAAAGCAATTAGAAATCAAATATAAAATAAAAAAATTAGAAAACATTAGGCCATCATTAATGGGATAACACCAAGGGTGTTCTAAGCCCAAAAAAATTATAAAAATAATGAATAGTGGCTTAGAACACTTTTTTTAGTTCTTAATGTAGAACTGATTTAAGCCCAGTTCTTATTTGACGTGGCTTCATGTGATTGGACGAGATTTTTTGGAAAAAAAGAAAATATTTCATTTATATAAGTAAGCAATTTAAATGTTAATTTATAAGTTTTTATAATTGTAATATGTTTAAGAATATTATATTAATTTATAAGTATATAATTGCTTTTATATAAGTATGCAATTTAAATGTTATTTTATAAGTTTTTATAATTTGTAAAATGTTTATGAATATTATATTAATTTATAAGTATACAATTGCTTTTATATAAGTAAGCAATTTAAATGTTATTTTATAAGTTTTTATAATTTGTAAAATGTTTATGAATATTATTTCACTATATCTTTATTCGAATAAAAATACCATAATTAGTTCTCCCATTTTTTTTACCTATAATCTTAACAACTGATGTAACATTATTTTCACTATATATTTAATCTAAGAACAGAAAAAAAAGTTCTCCCGTTAATGATGACCTTATATCATTATACCCCATGCTCTCTCATTATCCACCATAAAAATAAAAATAAAAACTTTGTATTTTTAAAGTTGAAGGATCGAAGAAGCAGCTATGGCTTCCAATTTCTGGACTTCGACGCATTAGTAAGTTTTCAGTCTTAATATCACAGATCGTTGTTTTGATTCGATTTTAATATGTTCCTGATTTGATTCGTGTTCTGGGTTTTTTGATTCCTACAGCAAAGAGTTAAAGGACCCAGAAGAGATTAATGTTGTTCATCCCATTGATGCTCTGAGAGGAATCTCTGTTGAAGATTTCAGACTCATCAAGCTTCATATGTCTAATTGTATGTTATTTTCCTGATTTTAATCATCTCCATGTGTTGTAATTTTGTGGCTATGTTTCCATGGATCATCAATTAAACATTCAAGGGTCTTTCTTGTTGTTCGTTTTCAGATATATCGAAATTGGCACAACACATTAAGATTAGGCAAAGGTGAAGTCTTTCGTTGTTAGTGGTAATGATATATGAAATGTGCAACGACCCTTTTGAACAATGCTGACTGATTTAGCACTTATGATTCAGAGTTATTGCAACTGCAGTAACTTATATGCGTCGTGTCTACACAAGGTATGTATGTATGGCTTTGTTCTACTTTTCTGATGATTTGATGATGACTTGAGGTTTGATCATTATTGATTTGATTGTGTACTGTTTTGTTGACAGAAAGAGTTTGACGGAGTATGAGCCTCGGCTTGTCGCACCGACCTGCTTGTATTTGGCTTGCAAAGCAGAAGAGAGTGTGGTGCACGCCAAGATTCTTGTCTTCTACATTAAAAAAAGTGTGTAATTTTCTGCTTCAAGCTTGTTTGGTTAGAAAAAATTTGTTTGAGCTTTCATTTTAGTTTCTCATGAGATTGGATGTTTCACTCTCTCTCTCGCTAGATGCTGATGAAAAGTTTAGATATGAGATTAAAGATATTCTTGAAATGGAGATGAAGATCTTGGAAGCATTGAACTTCTATCTTGTTGTATTCCACCCGTACCGATCTCTTCCTGAGTAAAGTCTTTTGCGTATCTTTGCTTTGTATCTTTTTATGTGTCGACATCAAAATATATTTTTGCAATGCATTTCCTTTTGATTATTCCTTCTTGCTTTACTTACAGGTTCTTGCAGGATTCTGGAATCAATGACACAAGTATGACCCATTTAACTTGGTATGTATAGAAAACTTTTGTCCTTTATTAAGCTTAGGGATGAAGTTTTGTTGAAATCAATAAGTCAGTTGTATATAAGTTACTAACATGTTTTGATTTGCAAGCAAAAAAAGTAAATGCTCTCTTGACTGCTTTTAGTTTTCTTTGGAAACTATAGGGGTCTTGTCAACGACACTTACAGAATGGACCTCATCCTTACACATCCGCCTTTTCTCATCACACTCGCTTGCATTTACATTGCTTCTGTACACAAAGAGAAAGACATAAGGACATGGTTTGAAGAGCTTTCCGTCGACATGAACATCGTAAGTCTTATGTTTACACCCTTACGTTTATAAACATTTTTATTGTCCTTTTAATTCTCTGACAAAATGTTGTGACTAGAAGGCATGGTCTGTTTTAATTATTCATCGGTATGTTGTGAACATGTTGGCAGGTGAAGAATATTGCAATGGAGATATTAGATTTCTATGAAAACCACAGACAGTTCACGGAAGAGAGAGTTCTCGCCGCCTTCAACAAACTCGCTATAAACCCGTAAAGTTTAGACAAGGAATCTTTCTCCACTTGTCTCTGTTTTTTGTTCCCCTGAGAAAATATAATGTTTGCCAGACGTTTTGGAAATGAGATGATTCCGTTTATTGTACATCAGTTTTGCTCATCTTGGCTCAACCATGTCTTGCCTATGCGTATACACACACAGTAGAAAAGGTGGCTAACGCTGTAAAAATATAACTCAGCCTATAATTGTTTAAGAATTATCTTTGAAAAATGTTCGAGGGTATTTTTTCAAAACCCAACCTACTGTAATGATGCAAATAAAGCTTTCAAAAGCTAACCGTGAAAATCACGAACAATGTATAACAATTGAGACCTGTCCACACGACTTTCACACGAATCCAAATAAGATGCAAAGCCAACAAAGTGAACATTAAACCATTTATTTCTACCTGCTAGTGGTTATTCTCATTATACGTCGCCACAGTTGATAAATTGAACACTAGGAACGTGCTGGACTTTGTGGTAATCTTCTCCACCTGGTATCAGTTTCTTCTTCCACTCCCTCTTCATTCCTTCAACCGTCAGTTCCTTTAACGAAGTTATGTACTTGAGTCCATCAGGAAGTGCCTGCAACTTTTTGCAATCATGCATAGTCAAAGTACGAAGACATGGCATGGAGAATTCTTCTACTGTCCACACTTCCAACTCCTCTTCTTCCGATATATCTAGAGCACATAACTGAGGGAAACCACCTTTTGAGCACACCATTTTCCTCCCAACGAAAGCCTGATGTCTTAATTCAACCGACTTCAAACGAAGCAACTTTTCTAGAATCGGCATTGGATCCTCCTCCATGCGGCAATCATGTAGATATATGTGTTCAAGGTGGGGAGGGAATCGATGTTGATCAGGAATCTTTGACATATGTACATGCAATCCTAACTCCTTTAGATGAAAAAAATCTAGAACGAACTCTCCCACTTGATGAATAAAGTCCACACTGGCATTGGGCGAAGTAAGGAAATCAAGCGTCTCGAGGCTTCGCAATTTAAGGAGAGATGACGATAGATTTTCGAAAGTACAGTTTTTGCTCAAAGTTACAGCGAGAGACCTGAGCTTGGTCATACGGAGGAGGTCTGTCACGCTACTATGTTGTGTTGGGAAAGATGACAAGTGCTCCAGGTTTACTAGATCACCTAGTTCCAACTCGGTTTTATCATGCAAAAGCACAGGTAGGGAAAGGTACCTTAACTCTAGCATCTCTTTAAAAACATTTGGTATATGAACCGGTACCCCTGCATAAACACCTAAGTTCAAGTAGAGAAGAAGCTTTAAATTACGCATAGTAGAAGGTAAATGAGATACCCCAGCTTCATATAAGCTCAAGAACCTCAAGTGGATGAGCCCTCCAATGCTAGAAGGTAACTTCCCTCCTTCAAACTTTACCCAAGAAAGATCCAACACCCTGAGCAATGGTAAACTCTGGAAGCCCGGGGCTGACTGTTTCCAATCTTCCTCGAGTCCCAAAAGTAAAAGCGATCTGACTTTTCTATTGATTTTGTGTCCCAGTATATGAAGGGCGTTACCACTATGTACGGTCAGCCTGCGAGATTTACTAGGAGACTGAGCATTAATGGTAGAGGTGGAAGTAGAGACTTTGACAATTAGTAGGAAGTTCTCTTCTTTGGCTTTAGATAAACATACTTCTCTCATCATGTCATGCATTTGACAAGTTTCAAATCTCCACCTCAAGTAGTTTGTGTCAGCTATAAGCAAATTTCTCCTTAGTAGCTCTTTTAGGTAGTCTTCTCCACTATCTCGAATGGTTGATCCATCGAAAAAGGATGTTAATATTCCTTCTGCAGCCCAGTAATTAAACAACAACCACATACGTATCTTGTAATCTTCAGGAAAATGGGCTAGGTAAAGGAAGCAATGCTTTAAACGTGTTGGCAAATCTTCATAACTCAAAGATAATATTCGGTAAACCGAACTGAGACTGTTGTCACCTAAGCACGATTTTCCTACGATTTGAGCTCCGATATTGTCATAAACTCTTTTCCACTCACGAGCTGTATGTTTATTAGCTAACAAGCCTCCCAAAACTTTAACAGCTAATGGTAGTCCCCCACAATATGTGACCATTTCCTTTCCCATAGCTTCCATTTCTTCATCAAGCCTTAATTCTACACAACATCAAACATTTCAAGATGTGAGCTGCAAAAATATATTTACTAGATTCTTGATCTTAATTTGATATTTGAAAGTGTACCAGTTTCATCTTTCGTAGAGAATACTATCCTCTCACAGAGCTTCCAACTTTCTTTGGGATTAAGGGTTCTTACTTTAAAAGCTAAACATGTTGGATCAACATGTAACCCAACACCTTCATTCCGAGAAGTAAGTAGCATCTTCCAACCTGCAAAATATTTGTGTGCTCATCATGTTAGGGAATAAATTAAAGACATTTCTTCTATAAATTTCTTTTAACAATCACACAAGATCATCGCTCACCTCTTTTATGAGGAAACACAGCTTTTACTCGATCCCAGTCTTCTTCTTTCCATACATCATCAAGGACAACCAAATATCTAGTTGTCTCCAACAATTGAAAGAGTTTACCCTGGATTGTATATTCGTCCATCTGTAAAATATCACCATCGTGTGGCCGAAGTTCTTGAAAGATCCTCTGCCAGACATGCTTCTGCGTAAACTGTTGTGAAACGCAGACCCATGCAAATCCATCAAAATGACGTCGGACAAAGTCATGATGAAAGACTTGTCTGGCCAGAGTGGTTTTACCAATACCGCCCATCCCAGATACAGAAACCACTTGAACCTTATCATTGTCCACCAAATGACCAACCAATTCTTCAACGCTCTGCTCCACCCCGACAAGATCGCTTTCAGAACTGTTAGGAAACGTTTGCCGGATCTCCCTCTGCTCCCTTTGTCTGTCCTGAAAAGACAGCGAACGACCACCATGATCAATGATTTGTTGAATTCCAAAACTCTGCATTTCCCCAATCACCTCAGAGATCCTCTTAGTGATGCCTTTGATATCTGAAGCAACTTTGTGGCGATCCATCAAGAAGCAAACAAGTCTTCTCGCTTGCTTCTTGATCCCTTTTTCCTTTCCTCTAAGTTTGTTCAGAAGAAAGGATTCAATTATATCCTCAGCATCATAAACCATGTCTGTGACATCTTCTAAGAAGTTTCTCACCCTTTCACTTACATGTTTCTTGGCATCTGCATCTTTCAACAACGATTGTAACCTTCTCAGCTGCAGCTTTAGTCCATCAACTTGCTCATCAATTCCCTGCAATCGCTCAGATTCTCGGCTCAGGAGATCCCAAAGCTTCTCAACTCCAAACGACACAACTCCTCCAGCCATAAAATACTCCCTCACAATCACCTACCACAAAACCAGCAAGAACGCCAATGGTACAAATTCTCAGAAAAAGAAAATGATCTAAATTCTCAGAAAGCGATCAATTTTGTCAAAAACAAGTTGACTCCAAGTCAACCTTGTCCAGCCTACCAATCTATTGGCTGAGAGTTTTCCACAGTAATATATCTTATGATTAACGGTCCCATATGATTAATAAATTGATCAAATAAGATCTATATATATATTATAGGGCAGAATATTAAATTAGATGCTGCACATGAAGAACTAGTATCACAACTTATCTACCAAATTGAAGAAGCTGCTGCATGATTTTCATGAATGTTAAGCTTCTTCGTGAGCTTTAGAAAGGAAAGAGGACTGTTTCTGGTATTTTTTTTCATGTTCTTCAAGCGATGACTCAGTCGTATCATTGGCCTATTGGATTCTCCAGCTCATTCACACTGATGCTTGAACTCTGCAAACATATCACATATGACATATATAGGTTGTTAACTTCAGAGGCAAAAATTTCAAGAGGGGCTACACAAAACATTACACTGCTGAAACTATTAAGAGGATTGTAATCATAACTCATAGCTGAAACAGTAAAACCTAGCGCTTGTAAAAGAAAATGTAACTTGTACCGAGCATATTTATTCACTGTATTAAATTTATCATTCCAGAGTAAAAGAAACACCCATACACCTTACTCATTCTACGTCCTCTATATTGCTTGAATATCCTGGGATAACAAAACCACGACAACTGTCCAATATTTGTAAGCAGAGCAAAACGGCAACAGATTGATCGGTCAATAAGCAATATTTCATCATAGTACATGACTACATGACCGGACACACAAATCCAAAGGGATTATAGCTTACCGTTTCAGCCGGAAGAGATAGCCTTTGAGAGATGAAAGAGCAACATGCTTATCAAAACAAAAGACTACCGCGTCACCAGTGTATCTTTGACTCAACAACTTTGGATGCAGTGATATCTAACCCACTCATATCATCATCAGTAGGGGTTCTTGGCAACAGTGCAAATACAAGAAAGAATGGTAACTTAATCGCTTTTCAGCATCAAGACCCACTCAAATGCTTTGTATGGTTGCATCATCACTCCATCAATCAACTTGCTCTGTCTTCAAAGGGAATTCTCATCAAGAAAAAAAGAACTAAACCCTTAAGCTAACACACTTCATGTGAAGTAATTTCCCTAAAGTCTCTACTAGGCATTTTATCGAGACCTTCACTGCATTGATCAGCGGAGTAAACAACACCAAAAATTTTCTCTCCCATTTTAGTACTAATACCAATCTATCTTTCACCAAATATGCTTCTGTGTGAGAAATTGAATTTCGATCATTGTACTAAGACATGGAAACAAATTGAAGTTGGTAAAATTATATCCATAAACAGGAAGTTAACCTGCTTACAAGGTTTTGAATAAAAGAGATATCTACGTGACCAAAACTAAAAATAAGAAGTTTTTTAATATCGTGAGACCGAAAAAGCACGTGCCACCACTAAGGGAACGTAGCAACTATATTGCATTAATGAGAGAGAGATTTAGGATTGAAAGAAATACTAAAATTTTACACATTACACTGTTGGGCATGGAGCTAATAAGAAAGGTTATATAATACCAAAAATCTTCAAGCTTTCGTTAGAATCGAAGAGAAGATATTCTTGGTTTTCTCAAGAATACTCGTGTACCAAATCCTGATAAACCAACGATCGCTAGGATTGAGAAACAAAGGGTTCAGTTACTTAATACCCAGAACGATTCAAAAAGAGTCTGGAATTTTTCATTCCTAGTGATCATTGCTTTAGTCAGGATTTGGTACAATAGTATTCCTGAGAAAACCAAGTCTATCTTCCAACTCAACGATTCTGATGAAAGCATAAAGATCTCTGACACTAACCTTCTTCCGTCATCACTCTGATAACACGTTTCCATGCCCAGTAACACACACAGAACCCTACTCTTTTTTTTCTTTTTTCTCTGTAATATACAAACTTAATGTTGGTGTGATGTAAGCAGAGAATCAAAATTGCGTGCAGAACCAAAGGCCACACATATCCTTGTCCATATAACACAACATGTCAAACAGCGAGTCAACAACAAAATTACCCTCTCTATGGATTTACTCTACTTACATCTTCATTCATTCTTTTTTCCCCACCCATGCAGAGCTTTGTGGGTGTTCATATTTTATGGGCATATAACATATTTAATCCCTGCTCATACACTTTGGGGAGCTATGGAGTGCTGTGTTGCTCTTCTTTAAAGAGCCATCATAGATGCTGATGCTAACATAGCAAACACTGCTGCAAAGTGGCGTGGCGTTGTGTGAGGGATACTTCTCCTCATGGGTTGTGGCGTAGGAGCATCCGAGAATATAGTCACAGCTAAAATGGAATAACATAAGGTAGAGCTACAATATCCGCAGATTCTATTCTGAAAGCTTGGTTCCAGACCTGCAAGGATTCCCCAGAATCTGTTCTCGCCTTTTTTAACTTGACACCCGACTGACCAAGTAGCCATTCTTGGTCATCTTCAACCTCCGGCAACGGCTCCCTTGTTGGTACATTGAGTATCTGATTGAGATACTTTAGGTCAGGATGAGGCGGCTTTATGGATGCTTCACCATTTTCCTTGACTTTCACTTTCATTGTTGCAGCCAAAGGGCTTGGTGGACAGACCTTTTGTTTTTCTCCAGATACAGCAAAACCGTTAATCCTAACTTCTTTGACTTGTGGCTTGCAAGTCGTTTCTTGCACCTTAGATGCAGGCATTGGAGGAGTTCGG
>NC_025702.1:8195563-8198634 GCF_000633955.1 Camelina sativa | reverse complement strand
CTCCCTTGTTGGTACATTGAGTATCTGATTGAGATACTTTAGGTCAGGATGAGGCGGCTTTATGGATGCTTCACCATTTTCCTTGACTTTCACTTTCATTGTTGCAGCCAAAGGGCTTGGTGGACAGACCTTTTGTTTTTCTCCAGATACAGCAAAACCGTTAATCCTAACTTCTTTGACTTGTGGCTTGCAAGTCGTTTCTTGCACCTTAGATGCAGGCATTGGAGGAGTTCGGGGTGCACCTAATGTTCTTCCATTTTCCACAGATGGTGAAGAAGTTGAGTGCCTCTGTAACTTGTGTGGCATGGTTCCATTTTCTGCACAAAAATTAAAGACTAATGTTAGAAAAACAAATAGTGAAGAACACTGTCAACGTTTCATTAGTCCAAATAACTACTACAATACCCAGAGACTAAGAAATTGAATTATCTTTTTAAGGTAAGAAAACATACCATGATTGGATAAAACTATAAGGTGCTTTAAAGTACTATTATCATACTATGGTTAATATGGCAACTACACTCCTCATTCACCAGACAGAGAATCGGATCAGGGAATAAACTCACCATACAAGAATCCATTTGTCTCATGATCCTTCCGCTTGCCAAGATTTCCCTCAGTAATAACGTTCTTGACGCTTGCCCGTGAAAGGTCAGGCGGTTTGCTATTTCTTATGTCCAGATAGTCCTTTTCCCTCTCCTCTAATCTGGGCCCTTCTATCAATTTTGGTTTCTCCTGGCGAGTTTTATTTATTGACTCTATGTTTTCCTCTTTCTTCTCTTTAATTCTGTCTTTATCTTTTGCTTCATTCTTCTTTTCCCCTTCTTGATCCCTTGGTTTATCACCCTTGGTCACACTTTGCTTGCGGTGACTCTTCTCCGCTGATTCTGTTTGCCTGGCCTGGTCTCTGTTCTCCATCGGTTTACTCATAACCTCAGTTCTTTTCTGATCTGCACCTAAGTATACTCGAGAAGTAGCATTTTTAGAACTTTTTGCCGCTGCAAAATTCTTCGGGGTATTGATTCTCTTATCTTCATCCACCCTATGGGTTATTTCCTCAACTGGGCCATTCTCAAATGCTCTTCCAGTTAATCCTAAATTTTTTGGGTTGGGATAATCAATCTTTGGTGCACTCTGACTTCCTGTTGCTTCTTCGTCATATCTGATCCTTCTTGCCAGGTCCTGTACATACTTTGACTCTCCATTGATATTATTCTGCACGGCATTTGTTACAAGTTTCTCTCTGTGCCCGGTGTTTGTCAGAACCTCTGCTTTCTTCTCCTCCAACGGTTTGCTTTTTTCTTTATCTTTCCGATCTTTATGTTTGACTTTCTTCTCCTTTCTTTCCTTCTGTTTGTCTTTGCTTCTATCTTTACTCCTTTTCTCTTTACCCTCTTTCTTTTCTTTATCCTTCTTGTGCTTCTTTTCCTTGTACTTGTCCTGAAATTCACATCCCATGAAGAAACATATAAGGCAGCAGCATATAGTTCCACTTCCACCTATAACAGTAACAGACTGTACTCTATACGTGGCAAAAGCATAAAAGACAGAATACAAAAGCATTTCAGCATAAAACTGTCATTTTCCAGAGGAGAATTACACTTGAAAGAAAAACGAAAGCTTCCAAATCCCTCAGCTATTAACAGACCAGANCTATGGGTTATTTCCTCAACTGGGCCATTCTCAAATGCTCTTCCAGTTAATCCTAAATTTTTTGGGTTGGGATAATCAATCTTTGGTGCACTCTGACTTCCTGTTGCTTCTTCGTCATATCTGATCCTTCTTGCCAGGTCCTGTACATACTTTGACTCTCCATTGATATTATTCTGCACGGCATTTGTTACAAGTTTCTCTCTGTGCCCGGTGTTTGTCAGAACCTCTGCTTTCTTCTCCTCCAACGGTTTGCTTTTTTCTTTATCTTTCCGATCTTTATGTTTGACTTTCTTCTCCTTTCTTTCCTTCTGTTTGTCTTTGCTTCTATCTTTACTCCTTTTCTCTTTACCCTCTTTCTTTTCTTTATCCTTCTTGTGCTTCTTTTCCTTGTACTTGTCCTGAAATTCACATCCCATGAAGAAACATATAAGGCAGCAGCATATAGTTCCACTTCCACCTATAACAGTAACAGACTGTACTCTATACGTGGCAAAAGCATAAAAGACAGAATACAAAAGCATTTCAGCATAAAACTGTCATTTTCCAGAGGAGAATTACACTTGAAAGAAAAACGAAAGCTTCCAAATCCCTCAGCTATTAACAGACCAGATTATATACGGCTGCGGGCCAAAAATAGTGAAAAGGATGGATATGCATTGTTTTTCTTTTTCTTTATCCTCTAGTAGGTAAATAGTCTGATCTATCTGCCGTAAACTACTACCAGTAAATTCAAGCTCCATAACTAACTCCTAAACTCCTCAATATTCTTTCTGAGTACCATTTACTGCAGTGTCTTAATTATGGCTATTCAATCACCTACATCAATGCAAGGCACCCTCACTACTTCCCGATCCTTAAATAGTCTAATCTAATACCGGTTGTGAAAAGAGATACTAATATGGTCCTCAGGTCAAATAAGCAAACCCTTGAGAAAATAATAAATGAGATAAATATTTCGAACATCTAACACAACGAACTACATGAACAGCCCTTCACTTGGAAGCTTACAATTCCCCATTTAAATTCAATCAAAGATCCATCACCCTTAATGTGTTCTATATATAGTAGGAGACAAAGGAACATTCTCGTAAATCTGGAAAAGAAAGGTACAATTCTATAGATGACACGAGATGCATCTCTGATGATTTCTCTCACATATAAGTACCAATCGATCAGCATCAGCGATACTCTCATAAGAGATAGTCAAATCCTTCCTATCGATCGCAGTTTACATGAGAATACTCAAGGTTTAATCACCAAGCAATGAGGTTACCATAATAGCAAAAGACTAATTCTCCAGAGTCTAAGAATCACCTAATCAAATGGTTTACTAAGTATGTCTATAAGTCCTAAAAAACAACACAAAACATTCCACAATACAATGAATTCCACAAAACCCATTAGACTCCAGTCTCATG
>NC_025702.1:8162506-8194539 GCF_000633955.1 Camelina sativa | reverse complement strand
AACATCTAACACAACGAATTACATGAACAGCCCTTCACTTGGAAGCTTACAATTCCCCATTTAAATTCAATCAAAGATCCATCACCCTTAATGTGTTCTATATATAGTAGGAGACAAAGGAACATTCTCGTAAATCTGGAAAAGAAAGGTACAATTCTATAGATGACACGAGATGCATCTCTGATGATTTCTCTCACATATAAGTACCAATCGATCAGCATCAGCGATACTCTCATAAGAGATAGTCAAATCCTTCCTATCGATCGCAGTTTACATGAGAATACTCAAGGTTTAATCACCAAGCAATGAGGTTACCATAATAGCAAAAGACTAATTCTCCAGAGTCTAAGAATCACCTAATCAAATGGTTTACTAAGTATGTCTATAAGTCCTAAAAAACAACACAAAACATTCCACAATACAATGAATTCCACAAAACCCATTAGACTCCAGTCTCATGTAATCCTTGAGTTTCCTCTAAAAATTGGTTTCTAATTTCTAAAAATAACCAGAATGACAGTGATTCAAAGTAGAGTAAGTCTTAAGAGTTGACATATTAACCTTTACAAGAGGTTCTGCTTCGTCAGTTCTAATCTTCTTCTCATATCCTGGTGGAGGAAATGGGAAGCAGCGAGACATGGCACTTGTCCGTGGGAACTGTAAAGTAGTATACTTTAACCACTCTCCTACTTTTTAGCTCATTTATCCCAACACTTGACCAGATCAGAATCTATGATCCTGTACACCATTCCAGCTCAAAATTCACTTTCCGACCCGCAGTAATCAAATTCCATGTCCACAATTTCGAAATCACTTATAACTTAGCAAAATAACACTTCCGAAACCCTCTGATATGGGTCAAACTTGAATTGAATTTAAGAGTGGTACCCTCAAGATTATAACTTAGCCTGCCACAAAACCACATAACCAGAAATCAAGATCAGAAACACTTTACACAACTCCACATTAACAAACTTTTGGAATTATGAGCATCTAAAAAAAAAAAGCACCTTTAAGTTCAATTAATCAAAATCTCAACTCCGTGGCAAAGCTCGAATTGAATGTGAAGAAACCCAATTGGGCAAATAATACTAACTCCCGCATCAACAGCTCCAAATTCAATTCTCACACTCCAAGAATTGAGCTTTTCACTGATTAGGGTTGATTCCGAAAAGACGATCCAATCAAAACCCTAAAATAAATCAAATTGAACAAAAACAAAACAAAAATGTCAAGTGAAATCACAAAACTTATGCCAAAGGAACGTAAAGTCGAAGCTATGTACTAATCCTCTCCATGTGGGTTTGAAGTTAAAGAAAACCAAAAAAATTATCAGAAAACCCCAAAAATCAAAGCTTTTTAGTAATCTCTGCCCCGATCCAATTTCAAAACTCAAAAATCCAAACTTTTATCAGTAAAACAAAAACAAAAGATGTTGCTTCAGTTTCATATAAAAAAAGGTGCGATTTCGAAAAGATCTCAAGAGTGAGAAAAATATCAAATCTCTCATCTCTCTCTCTCTTCTCAATCTACATGTGTTGGCATAAGAAGTGTGTATATATATATACCTTCTCTTTCTGTGTAATAATATATCTGTAAATGTTCTTCTATGAAAGGTTTTATTTTTGAAAAAAAAAAAAAATTGAAACTTTTACGGGTTAAGTTTTGATGGGTTGGCTCTCTTTGATGTGGGAAGAAGAAAACTCTCTCTCTCTCTCTTCTTTGTGTGTTTCTCTCTCAAAACCCCAGCCAAGGAAAGAGAAACTTTGGCCAGAGAATGGTAAATTTGTATTTATAGACCAAGAGAAAGAAGATGGATACGTGTCATTCGTATACTTTATTTCTTCACATTCTCTTTACGTAAATGGCCTTTTTTGGACTATTTTCTTTATTTGGGCTTGGCCCGTTATTGACTCTGTTTGATTGATTCTTCAAGTCTTCTGATTTTGTTACAAATTTATTGTACCAATGTTTTTTTTTTTTTTTATAAAAATTTCACTTCAGAGTAATAAGAATTGTGTGATTTGTGAAGCGTTCCGTTTCTTGGAAATGTTTAAAGAGTATGTGTGAAGTTGTATATACTATATAAAATGATAATTGGTGTTATGTAAGAGAGAATAAAATGGTTTTAAGTTTTAACAGAACTAATTGTCACCGATTATTTCTTCCTTCCAATGTGATATTTTCTTTGTTCAAAACATTTTCAAGTTTTCAATCTCATCATTTGCATGTGTATATATAACATTTGGATTAAAATAAGTAGAAAAATTAAAAGTAAAACTAGGAAATTAAATAAAATTAGTACATTATTATTATTTTTATTTATTTTCTAGATTATTCTACAAATAAAATATCTTACAAAAGGTCTTCAAAGGCACATCGACAAATTGAATTGTCACAACTAAATAATTTTTTCATTTTCTCAATACAATGATATGCACATTTTTGGCAAAAAAGAATTTTCAGGTCATCAGGACAGTGTCCAACATGTTCATCTATTGGATCAATATCAGAGCTTAGTGGAGGAATGGAAGAGGGAGTTTTTTCCTCCAAAATAGATTTTGCCATAATATTTGATACACCTATAAGTAATTCAAAAGAAAATGAAATTATTAAGTTAATATTTTATTCTCGACTATAAAACATGGTATATATGTATGTATATATATGTAATAATTAAAAATAATAACTTACATGATGCAAAGAACTGCAAGAGTTAGGAAGAAAAATGTTGTCTTCATTTTCTATAGAAATTTGAAGGATTTTGTTTGCTAATCGTTTTGAGTTTTGGTTGTGATGTTTTAAAAGCAAGATAGTAATACATTTATATGTGCATTTAATTATGTTACATAGTAGTTACTAATTAATGTTTTATCAAACGTATTTTATTATAAATAAATACTAATAGTTAAAGAAACTATAAAATTTAATTTACACTTTTTGTTTCAAAGTTTTAAATACAACAATATACAATAGTGAATTTATTACTTCAGGTGATAATGAGGAAGATAAATAAATTTCGATTATAATATAATACTATAGATTAATAATCCTAAATATTATAATAAAGGTAATGTTCTATTTTTCCTTTATTACACACTTGGCATCTCAATTTATTATTATTTTCATTTTAAAAATTTATATAAATGTATTTGTGTAACTTTTTTTTCTTATTTGTGGTTTTGAATGCAATAGTTAATATTAAAACATTAATGTATTCAAATAGACATAATTACATAAATATGTTTGTGTACTGGTTTGATTTAGTTTATTTTTTTTCTTAATTGCTAATTTGCATTTGATAATATTAAATGTTTTTTAAGAATGTAACCCTCCTCAATTTAATTACAAATTGAATGGGAAATTAAAAAAAATTACAATAAACAGAATTAACATTTCAGTTTTGTTCAAAGAATATTTTGAGAGTGTAAAAATTGGACATAAAAGTGAATTCCAGTCTGACTAAATATTGAATTGGATTGAAAAAGACGCTGATCCTTCAAAATGATCCATGGGGTATATCCTCTGAGACTAAAAAAATACTTTAATAAAATATAGTACTATATTTTATGTAGACCAAAGAATATCTACATATTTCAAAATACTAATTAGTTTTGCTACCATTAATCCATTATACATTTGTTTCCCCCCTATTATATCTATTTTATATCATTATAGTTTTCTAGTTTAGATAACTCATTTAATAGATTAAGTAATTAACCTACCAAAAAAAGATTCATGCGATATGCAAATGCATGTATACATAACATTTGGGTTATAAGGGGAAAATGAAAAATAAAACCAGGAAATAAAGAGAATAGTACATTATTATAATTTGTATTGATTTTCTATATTATTCTACAAATAGAATATCTTACAAAATGTCTTCAAAGGTACAGCGACAAATTGAATTGTCACAACTAAATATATTTTTCTTTTTCTCAACACAATGATATCCACATTGCTGGCAAAAAAGAATTTGCATGTCATCAGGAGAGTGTCCAACATGTTCGTCAGTTGGATCAATATCAGAGCTTAGTGGAAGAATGGGAAAGGGAGTTTTTTCTTCTGAAATAGATTGTACCATAATATTTGATACACCTAAAAGTAATTTAAAAGAAAATGAAATTATTAAGTTAATATTTTATTCCCGACTATAAAACATGGTATATATATTTTATTTAAAGAGAATAAACTTACATGATGAAACAAGAACTGCAAGAACTAGGAAGAAAAGTGTTGTCTTCATTTGCTTTAGAATCTCAATATTTTAACCCAAAAAAAAATAATAGAAGGATTTTGTTTGCTAAATGACTTGAGTTTTGTTTGTGATTTTTTAAAAGCAAGATAGAGCACATTTTATATGTGCCTTTACTTATGTTACATAGTAGTTAATGTTTTATCAAACGTAGGTTCTTATAAATGATAGCCCAAGAAAAGATAAACTTTAATTTACTGAAACACCTTCAAACGTCAAAATTCGGCCTTCGGAATGGTCCAATGGTACAAAGACCCATTGCCTTACCAAATACTCTCTTGCGGCTTTCCGAAAAGGTATTATGGGTCGCTTGGTTCCTCACGATGTAAAAGTTACGACGTTCTGTTTGTACAATATAGTCTTACGCAACAACCAAAAAAAAAGAGGGAGTGATGCAACACGAGGACTTCCCAGGAGGTCACCCATCCTAGTACTACTCTCACCCAAGCACGCTTAACTGCGGAGTTCTGTTGGGATCTAATGCATTAGTGCTGGTATGATCGCATCCATTAGTATATACCATGCAATCGTATATATCCTTTTTCGAAAACTCAAGGGATCATTCAATGTGGGTCCCACTTGATATGTGGACTGGTTTAGTTACCTTGGACGTTCTTCCAACTTCGAAAAACAAGCGATAACCATGTCCAAACATAGTTTTGTATACGCAACTAATTGTGTCGGGATCACAAAACCCAGGATAAAATATATAGAATATATTTTAGATTGTTGTATAACTATAGTAGAAACAAGTTTATAAATAAAACGATTAATTTAAAATATAGACAAGAGGGATGATTAAAACTTACTTTATTTAAACTTGATTTAAATACAAGAGTAAAGGTACAAACTTTGAAAACAAACTTATAAAAACTAGAGAGTAGGATGTATAGGGAGTTTGTGAATGATCGCTAAAAACACTCTGCCCTCTCCTATTACCCTCACTTTCTTATTTATACAAAGTTGTATGAAGTTGCGTAAGTTGTTATAGACGTGTCCTATTTTTGACATTGCGAGAGATGAGTAATCCTTTGTTGATTGAAGTCTTTGTCTTGTTATAGTCTTGAAGTCTTCATTTCTTGGTCTTGAAGTCTTGTATTGATAGTTGAGCTGTTGCATAATTGAGTTTTTGTCTTCATCTTGTCTTGAAAATTGGAGTCTTGATGGAATCGGTGGAAGAGGTTGCTTCTTTTTTCTACAAAATTACATACTAAATATATATGTATTTATATTATAAGCACATAATATACTAAATATATATACATTACAACCATGATTTAAAAATGTTTTAAAAGATCTGTACCAACATACTTTCACGTTTTTTTTTTTTTTTTTTTTTTTTTTTTTTTTTTTTTTTTTTTTTTTTTTTTTTTTTTTTTTTTTTTTTTTTTTTTTTTTTTTTTNCTGTGTTATATCATCTTCGTCGTCTGAGGAGGATATTTGCATAGCTATTGTCTTGAGGAGTTTCTTGAGTTTTTCTTTGCCTTAACTTTTCTTGGATCCGGAGGATGAAGTTGTTGATTTTGTAGGACTTGGTGGTTTGCGGGGCAAAGTTTTTGTTTGAATAGGTGGTAATGCTCGGGATACTGTAGCTATGGATTTTTTTATTTGTTGATGTGTCTGGATCCATTTCTCCAAGTTGGATAAAGAGCATCGATCGAGGTTGTATTTGTCCCACCATTTGATTCTGAATTCTCGAACTAGTGAATATGGCATCTCCGGTAAGAAGGGTAGAAGGTTGTAGTGCCAAGATAGTATCCAGGGTATTCCCATATCTATGTGGAAGGCTATCTTTGGTAGAGGGCCGATGAGTTGGTGTTTCTCGTGTTTAGTGTAGTAGGGTAGTGAAACCTTGGGTATTTGGGGAGGATATATGTCATCGGTTGGGCCAAACCAGTACCACCATTCGTAGAACCATCCTGGTATTGTCTTGGGGCAATGAAAGTCGAAGGAGAGGAACCAGGAGTGATCATAGGTTTGTAAGTAAAAGGTGTGGAGAAAGGCTTTCTGGTAATCTATGTAGGTAAATCTTGGAATATTGAACCCCGGGATGGAGAATTCTTTTGCGGTGTGCAGGTTTATGAATCCGAGATTTTGGGGATTGCATACTTTGAGGATTTTGCAGGTTGAGTAGGAAATGAGGTTTGGGTCATTTTTGTCGGTATGGTGGGTTATTTCTACTGATTTGGTGTCTACGAGAATGAATTCGTAGAATGTGCGGTTTTTGGTAAGGTTATCGGTAAGGTATTGACTTTCTTCGTAAAATATGCAGTTGGTATATTGGGTTAGGTCTTTAAGGGATATTGGTTTGGTAAATGAGGTTGTAATAAGGTGTTGGCGTTGCGGTTTAAGGAAGTAGGATGATTTTTGGTCTGTGGTTTTTTGTGAGGAGGATGGATTGGATATTTTTTGTGGTTGTGGGTTAACGGCTTTTGCATAGGATAAAGGAGGAAATTCCGCCAAGGCAGAGAATTGGTTACTAGTGGTTAATTGCTTCCCTTGTAAATGTGGTTGATTCTTGACGTAGTCTGATGCACTCATTGGTTTCTTTTGTGTTTCACTCATTTTGGTGATCTTGAGATTTTCCCTGTAAATACTCCCTTGTTAGAAAATCAGGTAAAGAATTATTTTCTCCTTTTATATATTGTATATCAAAATTAAAAACAGATAAAATAGCTTGCCATCTAGCAAATATTTGTTTAGAAACTAAGTTTTTAACATCCTTTTGTAAAATCTCTTTGGCCGATTTGCAATCGACACGTAGTAAAAACTTTTTGTTTATTAAATCATCTTGAAATTTAGAAATACAGTTTACTATAGATAAAACTTCCTTTTTAACTGTTGAGTAATTCTTTTGTGGTCCAAGCCAAACTCCTGAGTGGAAACGGACTA
Organism: Camelina sativa; assembly: GCF_000633955.1. Taxonomy (NCBI): domain Eukaryota; kingdom Viridiplantae; phylum Streptophyta; class Magnoliopsida; order Brassicales; family Brassicaceae; genus Camelina; species Camelina sativa. The sequence goes on along the minus strand of NC_025702.1, from coordinate 8,187,389 downwards.
TAGACTCTTGGGTGGACTCTGGCATTTTCTGTTTAAAGATTTCCCCGTAACCTATTTCTGATGCATCTGTCTCTACTATCATGAATGCATTGGGGTGTGGGATGACTAGACATGGTAGTGTTATAACCTTTTTCTTGATATCGTGGACTAGACTAGTATGCAGACTTGACCATGGCATGGGGTTCTTTTGTAATCTTTGAAACAATGGTTGTATAGTTTTTCGTAGATTAGGTAGAAAATCAGATATGTAGTTTAAGCAGCCTAAAAATCTTTGTAATTGTGATTTCTCTTTTGTTTCATCTGGAAATTTATTTGCAAATTCTATAGATCTAGATATAGTTATAGTACCTTGATATATGTTATGGCCTAAAAATCTTTTTTTTGTTTGAAATATATGCATCTTTTTTGCGGATACTACTAGTCCATGTTTTTTAACAATGTTCAAAAAGGTGTGTAGATGTTTAAAGTGTTGATCAAAAAGGTGTATAGATATTTAAAGTATCGATAAGATCGGTTAGTTTGTATTTTTAGCATCAGATTAAGAATAATTTAAACATGGCATCTAAGGTTAGGAAGTTGTTTAAGTCTAAGCATGCATCATCTTCTACATCTCAAAAAACAATAAATTCAAGAGAAATTATGTCAAAAATTACAACCTTTAATCAAGAAATATCAAAAGATCAACTACCGCATGTTAATCCACAAAATATATATCAAATAGGAACTTTTGATTTTAGAAATGCATATTCAATCAAAGAACATGAAAAAACTTTATCATTACAAAATGAATTTGAAGAAATTAAACTACTTTCTTCTATGGCTTTAGAAAACTATAAAAGAAAAAACTTTAATTATATTCATTTTGGTCTAATACAAATAGCAATTAAACCTTTATCTAGAACAGGGATTGATTCCCCAATACTCATTCTACCCACATTCATCTTTCTCTGAGTACAGAACTGGCCAAGCTAGCACTGAATCACAAGAAAGTGTAGAACAAATTTTAACAAAAAACCAAGGGAAAAACCTATAACTTTTCAAGCACCGATAGCTGAACCAGTTCAACAATCAGAGGTGGGATCGTCTAATTTTCCTACTTCTCCAACAGCTTCAGATTTTAAATCAATAAATGTTATCATAAAAACCTTTACAATAGACAAAGATTATCTTAGAGGAGAATTTTTATCAGATAAAAATAGAGATAAGAGAAAATGGTACTTTCAAACTTTTAACAAAGAAAAACTTACCACTTTTAGAGAAATATGGTATGACCATATGGAAAATATAGAAGTAAATATTCCATTCTTCACATGGTTTGAGACATACGCTTTAGAAAATGGCATATACTACCCATATAAAAATGAATCAATAAACACTAGTTCCACTTTATACCACACATGCGAAATGACTAACGGAGAAACACACAAATCAGTCCACCCACCTTTAAAAGACATCAAAATTCACACTCCCCAAAGACAAGTAATAGCTACACCTTTTAGAACCGGGGCAAATCGAGATGATAAAGATTCAATATATATGGATGACATTAAGATTATATATGAACAAAATAATTATCAAAGTCAAATATTACATACTATTTCACGACAAATCGATAACCTTGATAACAAACTAGAAAAAGATGAGAAAAACATAACAACAAACTATCAACCTCTGCCACCGCCCTTTAACGCAATTTCATCACCTCTCTTTAAACCATTATCTAAACCTATTAATTTTCAGAAAATGAAATTTTAAAATCAATCTCAAGTAGACTAGATAGACTAGACAAAGCTAAGGGAATAAATAATATTGATGAAGACATTCAATCTGAAACCGACATAGAAATAAATAGAATAAAAAGAAATTTCTAACCATCAAAAAAAACATATTATCCAAGACACTCACCACCCGATTTACTATTTGAATAACATCATAAATTTCCCTCAACAAACTTTTACAACGGAGAAGGTATATATGAATGGAATACAGATGGTAGATCCGAATACGAAATGATGAATTTATTTCAAAAAATGAGGATGGTAACCCTATCCTACAAAGCTAAAGGAATGTCCGACCAACAAGCATGTGTCATGCTAATCTCAGGCTTCAATGGAGCCTTAAAATTTTGGTGGGACAATACTTTAGGCATAGAAACTCAAAATAATATTATAAACCATACTGAAAATAGAAGAGTAGAAGGAGAAGATGGTTTTTATGAAGAAGAACAAGTTCAAAACGCTGTAGAAGTATTACTCCACACCATCACCATGCACTTCGTAGGAAACCCTTCTGAAGAACTATAGTAGCATTGAATACTATAATATTTTTAAATCGATAACCTACAAAAATACTATGTAGGTAACTGCTCTTCTGTCTGGTTTTGATATTTGATTTGTTTCACTTTAATATTTGATCATTCTAATTTGTCAACAGTACTAAGAAACGAACCTGCTGCAGACCTGATGATGTCGGGTGAAGTCACTTATAACCTTTTTGTGTTCAAAGACTGGAAGGTAATAAAATAGAATCTCATTTTATGCTCTCGCTCGATTGTTTAATTATGTCCTGAAAGTGTGTGATTTTTTTAGTGATAATATATGTCGAACAGTTGATGTCTGAAGTCGTTCCAATGGGAGAGGAGCTAATGCCACACAAGGAAATTGCAGTCGCTTCATCATCTTGTCCCTTGCTTCAGCAGATTTCACACAAGATTCTCAGATGACACTAATAAAGAAAACTATCGAGAAACCGAGGTTTGGTTGTACAAGAAGAAACTGTTGTAGAAGATACTCCTGACATCAAGGGTGATGGAACTCGAAGGAGATGTAAGCGGAGACTCACCTCATCTTAAGGAGTATATAGAGTAGAGAGAGACAAAGAGTTGTAACTCTTATATCTGCTTCATTTTGTGACATTAAACTCAATGTCTTCGCTACAATTGTTTTGTTCATGGTAGGTTTTAGGCTTTTAGCAGTGGCTTTGTCTTAACTCTTAAAAGAAGCCATTAAGCCTCTCTTTTGGCATTACTTTTTGTTTTATCTACTCAAGAGAGACGTTTTAAGTAAAGAGACTATGCAAAATACAAAGCAAACTGTAATTAATTCATAGTGCTAAAATCCTTAAGAAACAAAAGTTGCTATTGGATCCTAACACCAAACAGCATAAACCCTCCCTTTTTCTCCTCTGGTTTGGGTTCTTCATCTTCTAACTTTGAGCTAAAGATGTTTCCTGTCTTCATTTCTTCATCAGAACGCTCCTGAGCCGTCTTATTGACTTCCTCAGGAACCATGAAACCGTTGCCTGAAAAGTGATGAACATCGATCATCTTGAAGTGCTTGCTTTGGCCTTCTAATGTCTTGGCATTGCTCGATTACTTTGGCCTTCTAATGTCTTGGCTTTGGCCTTCTAATGTCTTGGTCGTGCAGCTTTTTAGCTTAATTACTCTGTTTTTTTTTTCTGGTCTAGATAAACAGTTCTTCACAAATAAGCGATTAATAAAAATCTATAGCAAAATATTTTAAAATCACAAAAAGTTTACTAAATTAAATCTCATAGAATCACATTTCATTCTCTAAAAATAATAAAACATAAATCTTAAACACAATCAAATCTCCTAAACATCTCCTAAATCTTACAAAATTCTAAAATATTAAAATCTTACAAAATACTTCAAAAAAACAAGTTGAATACCCCCTCGTAATGTCGCAGTTGCTTGGTGAAATTCCCATCTTGTTGTGATAGTGAGCAATCGAGTTGGTGCCTTAGGGAAGCAGATTTCAGGAGGTATCCATACAAGACAGAAGCTGTGTATACTTTACTGAGATGATTCTTATCAATCTTCATTGTTGCGCAATCGTCAGTCAAACTCGAACTGACTCTTAAACTGATGACTGCGTTACTGTGTGCTTTGATGAGTTCAACGACGTCAAAGCTATGGATTGACTCAAGTTCCCATTCTTTTGAAGGCGAGATCTCGAGTCTTCCATTGTAGACACAACTGAGAAGCTTTGGAACAAGAGGTACTCTTATCTCTGAGAATTTGTATAAGATTAACATATACATTATCTCTTCAGTCGCAGTTTGGCAATCAATTTCCTTAAGTTGAGCTATCCTTCTGAGAAACCAAGGAATCAAATCAAGGTATCAGCATCCAATAAACCCCAAATACAAACTGAAAATGAAAACAACTAAAACATGGAATCATGATTCTACATTCAACGATTCACTACTCTGTAGAATTAATTACTAAAACCAAAGAAGGTGTCCTGTTCTAGAAATCTTTGCAAAATAACAAACTCAAATCACGGTATGTAGAAACGCCAAATCATGAACCAACTGAAACATTAAATCAACCAAAGCAGGAATTTTCCAAAATCATATGATAGAAACTTAACCAAGATTATATGTGCAATCGTGATTTAACATTCAGTATTCCACTCCTCTACAAGATTAACTACTACAATCAATGAAATATGCATTTCTACAGAAAGTGCTGTCCGACTCCCACAATTAGACGATTCCATTGTGGTAACCAGAACTTTTAAATTACAAGTTGTAACCATTGATTAGCATCAATTTCTGGATTAATGACTACAATCATATAATCAAAGTTTCAAACATTTCTCAAAGAATCAAACGTTCCTACAATTAGGCAATTCCATAGTGGTAACAAACACTTGTAAACTATAGATTAGGATAATTTCAGATCAACAACTAAAATTAAAGAATCAAAGAATTATAATTATTTCTGGATTATTCAATTTCTACAGTTTCGTTTCCTATAACTAAGTGATTCCACAGTGGCAACAAGTACTTGTAATTGTGATTAAGGAAGGAGGAAGGTTAAACTAACCGGTAAAGAGAAGCATCATCGGATACAGAACTAAGGAACATACGAGATAAGGCAGCTTCCTTATCATCAACGAGCTGTGTAAGCAAATCAGTGATGGCAAAATGAAAGAGCTGCCGCTTTTTCGCTAACACGCTGCTTAGAAACCTCCCCTGAGCCGAGCGTGAAACCAGAGGCACGTCTAGGCTCGATCCCGCTCCTGAAGCCGCAACCACCACCAACGAATCGTAAAGGACTTTACGCCTCGAGGGCAGAACAACGCAATCGCAGCCGCCGAGGTTTCCTCGAGGGGAGAAAAGAGAGAGATCTGTGTTGGGAGAGAGAGGTGTTCATTGAAAGAGAAAAAGCGATTTGAGAGATTTTTGGGATTGTGAAGATTGAAGAAGAAGAAGATTCGATGGGAGCAGATTTGGATTTGGTAAAGGATTGGTATTTATTTATTTTTTCTTAATTTTTGTGTGTGTGTTAAGTGTTAAAGTTCATTACCTTTTATGTCATAAATAGAAAACCTTTTTAATTCTCATGTCATAAATAAAAAGTCTTGTTTGACAAAAAAAAACTTTAAATTAAATGGGGCTTTTATTTCATTTATTTCTTTGTGTGGTGTAGATGTGTGTGGTTGATTCTTGCTGATTTGGTAAATTTGACTAGATTATATATGCCATTAGTCAAAAAAGTAAGTAACGGGATAAATAAGTTATTCAATAGTCATAAATAACGCGCCAAATTTGAAATTACAAAATAGATTTGATTTTGAATTAAAAAAATCTCAATTATTTTTACCTTTTCAATTAGTTAAAATTATATAAAAGGATACACAAACTGATGGTGAAACATACATTTCAAGTTTTAACGGCTTCCAATCCAAATATGTTCATAACATATGAACGCATAAACCATGCAAATTTATTTACTTCTCTTCATTTTTCTTCTTCTCAAAATTCACATGTTTCTAATCCAAATATGTTCATAACATATGAACGCATAAACCATGCAAATTTATTTACTTCTCTTCATTTTTCTTCTTCTCAAAATTCACATGTTTCTAATCCAAATATGTTCATAACATATGAACGCATAAACCATGCAAATTTATTTACTTCTCTTCATTTTTCTTCTTCTCAAAATTCACATGTTTCTAATCCAAATATGTTCATAACATATGAACGCATAAACCATGCAAATTTATTTACTTCTCTTCATTTTTCTTCTTCTCAAAATTCACATGTTTCTAATCCAAATATGTTCACAACATCTAGTCGTATGAACCATGCAAATATTTTTGCTCCTCCTCCTTTTTTCTCTTCTCAAAATTCACATGTCTCTTTTTCTTCTTTTACATTTAACTGTTCATGTGTGAACTATCAGACGAGACACTTTGATTTTGTTTATGGTGCCAAATATTTTCCTACCAATCCAATTGGCAATGTCCAATCTGAAACTGATTGTGTCAATCGTGTTATGGATTCCAAACCCAATATTTGGATTCCTGTATTTCTTCCTCCAACATTTCTTGGTAATCAGCGTAAAATTTTAAATCCGACACCAATTAGAGTCGTTTATCCAAACAAAGATTTTGTTGATCCTCATTATTTTGATATGTCTTCTTCATCATCAAAGTGAAACCATGTTCCTCAAGATACTCGATCTTTGAAGAAAATTCTTAGACCAATCAATATTTTTGATTCTGAGGATGATGATGATGAGTATGATGGTCGTACACACAGTATATAAAATGAAAAAATGGTTCATATACATGTCCTAAGTGCAATGGTGTGTTTGATTCTTCTCAAAAATTTGCTGCACATGTGGTATATCACTACAAGAGTGAGACGAACGAAGAAAAAGCTCGGAGACTTTGTGCTAGAAACAAAAGAAAATATCGTAAGTTCATGACGAATCTCAAAAGATCAAAACAGAACGTGGCATTGGTAGTAGTGGAATAAGCAACGTAGAATGTTTCCAACATCTTTTGATCATAAAAGAAAATTTTATTTATGATTATCTCCTTAGTATATTTTTTCCAACTTATTTGACCTAATTTTTTTTTAATTCCTTTTTATTTATTGTATTTTATCTCATTTAGTATTACTAGATATTTTCGTTGATGATATTAAGAATAACTTGCTCTTTACAATTTAAGTTTTTTTTTTAAAGTAATTTCTTAAATTTTAATAAATTATATGCATTTACAATTATGTATGTTAAGGCCCTATTATAATTTAATATTTTTATGATAACTGTTAATTAATCTGATATATTAAAGGTCAATCTTTGATAGTATAGATACTTCTAATGTTTTCTTATTTGTTTTTAATATTTTTTCATATTTAAAATTAATTATAAAATACTAGAATAGAACTCGCCTACACTCGATTTTTTTTTTTTATAATCCATTTAAATGAAAAAGTGGGAAAAAATCAGATGACATGTCAAGCAAAATTCAGAAATTAATTGATATCCTTGATAATCTTAATCTTCTGATATAATTTCAAATACTTTGGTTTGCTAATACTTTGATATAATTTGAAAATTTGGATTTTCTATTTTGAATGATTTTTTCTTTAATTGTTTATATTTTTATCTTTAATTTTTTTTTTTGACCAAGTTAGTTTCTTACCATGCATGTTCTGTACTTCTTTGCTAAATTTCTTTTGGACAAGAGCTATTTTCTGAAAATTGAAATTAGTGGACAGTTAAATAATCATAAGAACCTAAAAGAATTTATAAATGCAAGAATAATATATCTTGAATAATTCTGTTTGAAAAAACATATGATTCTAGTCTTAGCTAGTTACTTTTACCAAAAAAAAAAATACTATAATTTACAAACTAACTATACTAAACATGTATTAATTATAGGAAAAAGATGGCTAGCTACATGAAGTATAGGTGAATACATGGTCACACATACCAACTATATTATTGTATACTCAACTACACGAAGTATATGTATTACATGGTCACATTCATGAACTATATGACGCCATGTGTTCAACACCATAGACATACAATCTGGTATACTGATTGATTAATTCCGGTGAAGCCCGGTGTTGACTCCGGCGTTGACCAAAAAAATTTTCTAAAACTAAAAATTAAAAATAAGAAATTATTATATTAAATCATTTATGGTTTTTATTAATTAAAAAATGTTCTATTCAATATCTAAATATTTTTTTTATATATTTCCTAAATATATCTTAAATGTAAAATAGAGAACCCAAACCTTAAAAAAATTTCTAAAAATTAATTTAAAATATTGTAATTGTGTAAAAAAGGGTAAAAATAAAAATGTTCATATGTTAAAAGTAAATATTGTGATTTTTTTGTTGTTGTTGTTTATATGTTAATTCAATATCTAAAGATATTTTGAATCTATTTCCTAAATATATCCTAAATGTAATATAGAGAACCCAAACCTTAAAAAAAATTTCTAAAAATTAATTTAACATATTGTAATTATGTAAAAGAGGGTAAAAATGAAAATGTTCATATGTTAAAAGTAAATATTGTTAATTTTTTGTTATTTATACGTTATTTTGAGTATGTAAATTTCAAAGTAAAGAGTGTATAAATTTTTTTATAACATTTACCATGCAAAATTTAGAGTAAAGAGTCATATACTCAATATTTTGCATATTAGTTTTGTAATGAAAGTAGTTGAATTTGATTTTATTGATTTTGTAGTAATTAAATAATCTGATTATGAGAGATTTATATATATATATATATTGAAAATAATTATAAATTGTTTTATATCTTGAAAATCATTATAAATGATTTTTTATCTTGAAGATTATTATAAATGAATTTTTTTATTTTGAAAATAATTATAAATGATTTTTATTTAACTATTTACTTTAGCTTGAGAAAGAAAAAGTAATTAATTATAAGAATGAATATATTAGAGATATATAAAAAATATTTGGATATTGAATAGAAAATTTCTTTTAATCATGAAAACCCATAAATAATTTACTATAATAATTTTTTTTTAATTTAGATTTTTTTTTGTGTTGGTCAACGCCGGAGTCAACGTCGGTCATCACCGGAGTCAATTGACCGGTGTACTGAATTATGTCTATGATGTTGACCGCATAACGTCATATAGTTCATGCATGTGGCCATGTAATACATATACTTTGTGTAGTTGAGTATACAATAGTATACTTGGCATGTGTGACCATGTATTCACCAATACATCGTGTAGCTAGTCATCTTTTTTCCTTAATTATATACCCTATATTATATGTATAATGCCAATTTTTACCCCTTCATTACCCTATCTCCAGCCCTCACCACCATCCTTTCACCACCACCACCACCACTCTCCAACCACCAGCCACCGGCATCACCTCCGGCAACCACCACCGGCAACCACCTCCGGCGACCACCTTTACCTCTTTATCATTATCACCACTTGGGTTTCCAATGTACAATTTTTTAGGGTATAGTTTTACTCTACCCACCACCACCGCCGACTACTGGCCGTCACCTCCAACCACCGCTGACCCCCGGTGACTCTCGACCACCGGCGACCGCCGACACTCTAGCGATGGCCGACCTCCGGCAAGCCCCGGTCACCTCCAACCTCCAGTAACCTCTGGCGACTTCTAGCCACCTTCTCCGCCAATCTCCGGCCACCTTTTCCGGCGACCACCGGGGACATTTTCGGCGAACTCCGACAACTACCTCCGGTCGCCACCTCCAGGAACCACCTCCGACCAACTTTTCCGGCTACCTCTTTCGGCCACCGTTACTGGCCACCGCTGCCGACCAACAACCACCACTGCCCTCCACCACTTAAGAACACTAAATTGGTAATTTTACACTGCCCTCATCCTAATCTTCTATTTTTTTTTAAATATAGTGTTATTTTTTACTATTGTTTTTTTTGTTTTGGTTATTGGGCTAATTCACCCTACTTTTTATATAGAAAGAGATGTGTGGTCAATTATTGTTTAGCATAAAAACTATAGAATGAACGTGTAGGGTAACTATACAAATGAGATAACCTTATAAGTTATAAGAAATAATAATAATATATTTGATAATTTCAAAAAGAGAAGCTTTACCAATAGATTACAATTGAAGCAAATGTGATATTTTCTGAAAAAGTGTTATTTAATGAGAGAATATGATAGAACTTTTTTTTTAAGTTATATATACTCTGTTGGAGGCAAAATCACACCGATAGCAACTCGCGATGAATAAAACAGCCTTCATCTCTCCTTAATCTCTTATTTCCTTTTTTAACATTCTTTATTGCGGAAATATTTTTTGAAGATTTCACAGTTGCCCGAATTAGTGGTGCCACCACCCTTACCTTATTTTCAAGCTGTGATTGTCGCTTATTTAAAAACTATGGATGTGGTTTCACGAAGAAAAGATGGATCTAACCCAAAAATCCAATTTTTAATTACCTTTTTTCAAATTTTCATTTATTCCCTTTAAATTATAAATAACTACAATATATATTTATTTTTTTAAAGTCGTTGGTGAGAGTCAAAAAACTCCCAAAAGAGCAGGGCTATAGAGGTGAATATTTTAATTCTTTTTTAAAGATTAATAATTTATTTTATACTTTCTTGAATTATGGAAATTTATTCTTTTTAAGATTCAATCGTTTTTCTTTTAGAATGGGTAATTTTGTGGTCTTATTATGATTACATATTACAGTATTAATAATTCGTTGTAGAATTTTGTTAATTATATAAGTATATATATAATAATATATATGAAAAGGGTAAATCTTGTTTCTTTTAAAACTAGTAAATATTGTATACAAGCATGTTCGAGAGACTTCAAAAGGCTGGCTATCCTCTGAAAATGTCCAAGACCCAATACCGGATGCATCCAGAGGTATGCAACAATTCTCATTTAGTATCCACTTAAGATATTTAGTAAGTGGAGAAAAAACGAATTGATTATATGGTTGCTTTTTCACCCTTTTTCACCCATGTTAATAAAACGATCCGACGTGTTTCTTTTAAAATATAATAATTAACTATTGGTCACATACCCACTAGTCACCTAACCACAATCACACAACGGCGGAACATAAACGATACCATTAAACCAAAGAGTTGACCAATAACCAAATATCCAGTATTAATTTCATAACATTTAAACCAATAACCAATCAAATCATAAATCAAAGAACAAGCAATCTTAGACAAAATTCTAAGGACGAAACTCTAGCAACCTATAGAAGCTAGACAATAACCAATCGAGCCACTAGAACATTCTCCTCTTCATTGTCTTGATTCCACGATCACACTTTGCCTTTACTTGCACCACAAACACAAATTGAGATGCATGAGTATTTTATAAACACTCAATGAGGCAATCCTCCTATCTACTGGGCTATACACACAAGCAATAAAATCTCTTTATGCCACAAACAACAAAAAAATAAAACAAACCAAGCAATATACAAAGCATTTGCATCAACAACTGCTACTGAAGAAGGGTGTCGACCGACACAACAACTGGTGTCGACCGACACCTTGCTCGACATCCCCAAAACCCTAGCTTGTGTCGACTGACACCTCCACATGGTGTCGATCGACACTCGTCAAAGTCATCGAATCTTCCTCGCGTTGGTGTCGACCGACACCCCAACTGGTTTTGACCATCACCGATGCCGAGCATCGATTTTCTTCGACTAGAAACTCTGAATCTCGCCTCCAAACTTTTCCTAGCCGTCCCACACGAACCCAAGAACGAATCCAAGCCTCAGGAGTCATGAAAAACGCATAAAACTTACAAGAAACAATCACAAAACCCATCCAATATCACAGAAATAGAGATCTCACCTTTGCCAAACAATGAGATCTAAACCCAAACAACGATGCTAGCACCACAACAACCTTCCCACAACGTCTTTAGCCTTGGATCCACACTCTCTAGGAAGAAAACTCACTCACAGGACAAAGGATCTCCAAAAAGCTCAAGAACAACCTCTGAGAACTCTCTTTTCTTCTATTCTTTCAAAAAATGTGAAAATGGCTAAAGGGACAAAGGAAGTCTAGTTCCTCCTTTTAAACTCGAGTCTAGGGCTTCTCCTAAACCAAACACACAAACCGGAGAATTAAAATAGAACCGGTTTAACCTGTCCACATAAGGTGTCGATCGACATCACCACTAGTGTCGATCGACACCCTCACCTAATTCTTGCAATTCAGTTCGAGGGTGTTAACACCCCAACCCCCACCTCTTAGTGGGCCCTATGTCCAATCCCAGTCCATGGGCCCACCTTCCTTAATGGGCCTCACGTCCTCTCACTAGGCCCGTGAGCCCATATATATCCGACGACCAGTTTTCTACGTCTGGAAGATTTTAAAGACTTGTTACCGTTCTTACAAACCACCACATGATCTTTTCCTGTGTTTTGTCCTCACTCGCACAGTTTCGACAGCCACTTCCCGGAAGGTCATCCATCCTGAGACTACTCCAGCTCAAGCACGCTTAACTCTAGAGTTCTCTCAGGATCCTTGCCGAAAAGATAAGTGCACTTTAGTGACAATAGGTGGTCAAATCAATTCTTTTAAACCTCTCTGCATGTCCCTGTAACCGGGGTGTCACAATTCACCACCACTAATAGATCGAAACGTCCTCTTTGTGCACCAAGACCGTCACCCCTGATGGTGTGAGCCTACTCGACTCCATACTCGTCTGGGTTTGGTTCTGATATGACTTGTAATATCCCGACCGTCACCTCTTAGTGGACCCTAGGTCTAACCCCAATCCATGGGCCCACATTCCTTAATGGGCCTCACGTCCTCTCACTAGGCCCGTGAGCCCATCTCTATCCGACGGCCTGTTTGCTACGTCCGAGAGATTTTAAAGACTTGTTACCGTCCCTACAAATTACCACATGGTCTTTCTATGTGTTTTGTTCTCACTCGCACAGTTTCGACAATAACTTCCCGGAAGGTCAATCCTGAGACTACTCCAGCTCAAGAACGCTGAACTCTGGAGTTCTCTCAGGACCCTTGACTAAAAAGATAAGTGCACTTTGGTGACATGTGGCAAAATCAATTCTTTTAAACCTCTCCGAATGTTCCTGAAACCGGGACATCAACTTAATTTACATATGCCTATGATACTCTATATTCTACTCTAAAAATAGAGAAACGAACATTGTTACTCCAAATTTAGAGTAACACGGTCCATTTCCCTATTTTTAAAGTATAATTTTTTATTTATAAAGTAATCTCTAAATTATCATATTTTACCATTTTATACTTATATAAATTATTTAGTGTAACGCCCACGAACCAAAACTCTGCGTTTTGGGGGTGGGTGTCGATCGACACTCATGTGGTGTCGGTCGACACCACTTATTTCTGGTTCGACCAGATTGATTTAATTATCGATTTGGACCGGTTTGGTTTAGAAAAAACCATTGAACCGAGATATTTAAGTGGAAAAACGACCTAGGTCGTGTTTTATTTTTGTCTTGGTCGCCGTTTGTTGTTTTTGAGAGAGAAAGAGGAGAAAACAGTTTCTAAGAGTTCTTGTGAGAGTTTGTGAGATTTAAAGATATTTTTGGAGAAATCTTGCTGTGAGAGTGAAGATCCAAGGCAAGGAACATGGTGGGAAGGTTTCTGTGGTGGTAGCTTCGTCCTTTGGGCTTAGATCTCTTTGTTGGCTAAGGTGAGTGCATGACCATGGCTTATATAAGATAAGATCTCTGTTTCTGTGATATTATGTGTTGTTTGGTTGTTTGTTTTTGGTTGTTTGTGAGTTTTTCGTAGCTCCTGAGGCTTCGATTCGTTCCTAGGATTGTGTGGGACGAAGAGGAGAAGTTTGGAGGCGAGATTTGGAGGTTCTGTTCGAAGGAAATCACTGTTCGACAGTGGTGTCGGTCGACACCAATGTGGTGTCGGTCGACACTAACGAGAGGACGGCTCGGGAAATTAGCGAGTGTCGGTCGACACCATGTGGAGGTGTCGGTCGACACCGTTAGGGTTTCAGGGGTGTCGAGCAGGTGTCGGTCGACACCCAAGTGGTATCATTCGACACCATTCTAACAGTAACCGGATCGTGTCGAGTCACTTGTTCATGTTCCTGGTTTGTTTTATTGTTGTTGTTTGTGGCATGAGAGATCTTATTGCTTGTGTGTATAGCCCAGTAGATGAGAGGATTGCCTCACTGAGTATTTATCAAATACTCATGCATCTCAATTTGTGTTTGTGGTGCAGGTAAAGGCAAAGTGTGATCGTGGAATCAAGGCAATGAAGAGGAAGATGTTCTAGGGACTCGATTAGATGTTGTCTGGCATTACTAGGTTGCTAGAGTTGGGTCTTTAGAACTTATTAGGTTGTCGGTTCCTTAGTTTCCTGTTGTTTGATATTGAAATGGTTAGGATTGGTTGTTGGTTATTCTATTATGGATTAATATTGGATTATTTGTTCAGTTGGTTATTTAATTGGTATTGTTATTCCGTTGTTGTTTGTGATTACGGTTAGGTGGCTAGTGGGTATGGGACCACTAGTCATAGTTATTTATATTATTATTATTTATTATTAAAAAAAAAACAGGTCAGGTCATTTCAGTTTGGTATCAGAGCCCTTACGGTTCTAGGTTTGGGTTCACTAGGTTTCTGTTGTGTTGTCTGGGATTGCATGTCTTGATTGATTATGTGAGTTAGTCAATTGTGTGTGGCATGTAGTCCTAGATCATCTTCTTCGAGCCTACATTGTGATTCCACGGTGAGTTTTTGTTTTTCTGTTCTATTTATTGTGTGCTTAGCCTTCTGCTCATGGTAGTGCAGATGGTTAGAGAGGATGCTGTTGCTGGTCGTGGTCGTGGACGCGGACATGGTCTTGGACATGGACGTGGTCATGGTAGGGGTAGAGTCCTAGTGGTTAGTGAGACTGTGGACCAGAGTGTGACAGTAGAGGGTGTCGGCGAGTCGCAGGGTGTCCAGGGGGATTCCATGAGTGTGGCCATAGGGGGCAGTGTTGATGCCCCAGTAGCCGGTGATGTTAGGTCCCTAGGTGCGGGTGTCCCAGTGGGTGGAGTCCTGGGTGTTGACCTTGCGGGTTTCCTGGCACAGTTGTTGGAGCGGTTGCCACCTGTGGTGGCAGAGGAGCGGCAGCCAGTGGCTGCGGATATGGGCGTCCATTCTTGTTATATCAGCATGCTGACAGAGATGGGCCGTATTGGTACCGAGCAGTTTTCGGGAGATACAGATCCTACCGCTGCGGATGCGTGGAGGAGGAGTGTGGAACGTAACTTCCATACTCTGAGGTGTCCTGAGGGATTTTTGGTGGACATTGGGGTCCACTATTTGACTGGTGATGTTCAGTTGTGGTAGAGTTCTGTGGCAGCTAGGAGAGTGTAGAGGGAGATGCTCAGATGTTTTGGAGTTCAACCGCAAGTATTTCCCTAGGGAGGCACTGGATAGGTTGGAGGTGTAGTTCCTTCAGCTAGCTCTGGGGACTCAGTCAGTGCGGGAGCTTGACTTGGAGTTCAGTCAACTTCTGAGGTATGGGGGTCAAGATATGGAGTCTGAGGAGGCTCAGATCAGGAGGTTCTTGAGGGCCCTATGTGATGACTTGAGGGTTCACTTTAGGGGGCGGAGTTATTCTTCGCGTGCAGAGCTGGTTGAGTCTGTAGCAGGAATCGAGGAGGATATCCGGGCACAGTCAGTGGCGGCTAGCCCAGTAGTCCAGCCTAGTAGGGCTCAGCATCAGGGAGGTTCTAGCAAGGGCGGTAAGCCTGCGCAGGGAACCAAAAGGAAGTGGGAGGCTAGCGAGACGTCGAGTGGTGCGAGTTTCTTCAGGTGTGGGAGCAAGGATCACAAGATTGCTAGATGTCCCAAGCGGAGTGCCCCGCGACAGCAGATCATGTGTGCTACTATTGCTGGGAGTCAGGGCACATCAAGCCCTATTGTCCGGTAGCAGTGGCGGCGTTGCAACAGGTGCAGCCGGGAGGGCAGCCGGTGGCACGGATTGAGCAGACGCCACGGGTTTACACGACTGTGGAGACTGGTGGGACCATTGCCANAGTTGGTTATTTAATTGGTATTGTTATTCCGTTGTTGTTTGTGATTACGGTTAGGTGGCTAGTGGGTATGGGACCACTAGTCATAGTTATTTATATTATTATTATTTATTATTAAAAAAAAAACAGGTCAGGTCATTTCAGTTTGGTATCAGAGCCCTTACGGTTCTAGGTTTGGGTTCACTAGGTTTCTGTTGTGTTGTCTGGGATTGCATGTCTTGATTGATTATGTGAGTTAGTCAATTGTGTGTGGCATGTAGTCCTAGATCATCTTCTTCGAGCCTACATTGTGATTCCACGGTGAGTTTTTGTTTTTCTGTTCTATTTATTGTGTGCTTAGCCTTCTGCTCATGGTAGTGCAGATGGTTAGAGAGGATGCTGTTGCTGGTCGTGGTCGTGGACGCGGACATGGTCTTGGACATGGACGTGGTCATGGTAGGGGTAGAGTCCTAGTGGTTAGTGAGACTGTGGACCAGAGTGTGACAGTAGAGGGTGTCGGCGAGTCGCAGGGTGTCCAGGGGGATTCCATGAGTGTGGCCATAGGGGGCAGTGTTGATGCCCCAGTAGCCGGTGATGTTAGGTCCCTAGGTGCGGGTGTCCCAGTGGGTGGAGTCCTGGGTGTTGACCTTGCGGGTTTCCTGGCACAGTTGTTGGAGCGGTTGCCACCTGTGGTGGCAGAGGAGCGGCAGCCAGTGGCTGCGGATATGGGCGTCCATTCTTGTTATATCAGCATGCTGACAGAGATGGGCCGTATTGGTACCGAGCAGTTTTCGGGAGATACAGATCCTACCGCTGCGGATGCGTGGAGGAGGAGTGTGGAACGTAACTTCCATACTCTGAGGTGTCCTGAGGGATTTTTGGTGGACATTGGGGTCCACTATTTGACTGGTGATGTTCAGTTGTGGTAGAGTTCTGTGGCAGCTAGGAGAGTGTAGAGGGAGATGCTCAGATGTTTTGGAGTTCAACCGCAAGTATTTCCCTAGGGAGGCACTGGATAGGTTGGAGGTGTAGTTCCTTCAGCTAGCTCTGGGGACTCAGTCAGTGCGGGAGCTTGACTTGGAGTTCAGTCAACTTCTGAGGTATGGGGGTCAAGATATGGAGTCTGAGGAGGCTCAGATCAGGAGGTTCTTGAGGGCCCTATGTGATGACTTGAGGGTTCACTTTAGGGGGCGGAGTTATTCTTCGCGTGCAGAGCTGGTTGAGTCTGTAGCAGGAATCGAGGAGGATATCCGGGCACAGTCAGTGGCGGCTAGCCCAGTAGTCCAGCCTAGTAGGGCTCAGCATCAGGGAGGTTCTAGCAAGGGCGGTAAGCCTGCGCAGGGAACCAAAAGGAAGTGGGAGGCTAGCGAGACGTCGAGTGGTGCGAGTTTCTTCAGGTGTGGGAGCAAGGATCACAAGATTGCTAGATGTCCCAAGCGGAGTGCCCCGCGACAGCAGATCATGTGTGCTACTATTGCTGGGAGTCAGGGCACATCAAGCCCTATTGTCCGGTAGCAGTGGCGGCGTTGCAACAGGTGCAGCCGGGAGGGCAGCCGGTGGCACGGATTGAGCAGACGCCACGGGTTTACACGACTGTGGAGACTGGTGGGACCATTGCCAGGGCGATCACATGTATAATCTCTGATACTTTGTCTTTGTGAATTCTTAGTAATTCAGATTTTATGTTATCATGTGATAAAGTGTAGGTTCTCAACACATGTGGTTTTATGTAGGGACCTTGTTGGTGGGCGGGTTTAAGTCCCACGTTATGTGTTATTCTGGAGCTACTCATAGCTTCATTGCCTCGGAGTGTGCAGAGAGTGCGGGTATCGTGGAAGATCCCGGAGAGCGTACAAGAGTTGTCAGAGTTGCCAGAGGCAAATTTCTGAGGGTCATTGGTCGAGCCCAGGGGAGTTGTATGACGTTATCTTGGGGATGGACTGGTTGCATTGGCATATGGTTCATCTGGATTGTCATCGTGGTAGAGTAGAATTTGAGCGTTCAGGACAGAAGTTGGTTTATCAGGGGATTAGACTGACTTCGGGGAGTCTCGTGATCTTGGCCATTCAGGCTGGGAAGATGATCGAGATGGGCCGTGAGGCTTATTTGGTGACTATATATATGCCAGAGTCAGTGGGGAAGTCTACGGTTAGCGGTATTCAGGTTGTAGAGGAGTTTGAGGACGTGTTCCAGTCGTTGCAGGGATTACCACCTTCTCGGTCTGATCCTTTTATGATTGAACTGGAACCAGGAACGACACCGTTATCCAAGGCTCCTTACAGGATGGCTCCAACAGAGATGACAGAGCTGAAGAAGCAGCTAGAGGATTTGTTGAGCAAGGGATTCATCCGTCCTAGTGTATCATCATGGGGAGCGTCGGTGTTATTCATTAAGAAGAAGGATGGGAGTTTCCGCTTGTGCATTGATTACAGAGGTCTCAACCGGGTCACTGTGAAGAACAACTACCCTCTTCCGAGGATCGATGAGTTGTTGGATCAGTTGAGAGGTGCTACTTGGTTCTCCAAGATAGATCTGGCGTCGGGTTATCATCAGATCCCGATAGATGAGGCAGATGTGAGAAGGACTGCTTTCAGGACGAGGTATGGGCGATATGAGTTTGTGGTGATGTCGTTTGGGTTGACTAACGCACCAGCTGCGTTTATGAGATTGATGAACAGTGTGTTTTAGGAGTTTTTGGACGTGTCTGTCATCATTTTCATCAACGACATCCTGGTTTATTCTAAGAGTCCTGAAGAGCATGCAGTGCATTTGAGGGCAGTTCTAGAGAAGCTGCGGGAACAGAAGTTTTTTGCTAAGTTGAGCAAGTGTAGTTTCTCGCAGCATGAGATGGGTTTTCTGGGTCACATTGTGTCTGCAGATGGGGTTCCTGTAGATCCGGAGAAGATTCGGGCTATCAGGGATTGGCCTAGACCGTAGAATGCCACAGAGATCAGGAGTTTTCTCGGGTTGGCAGGGTATTACAGAAGATTTGTGCAGGGGTTTGCGAGCAGAGCACGACCTATGAATAAGATGACAGGGAAGGATGTTCCTTTTGTTTGGTCACAGGAGTGTGAGGAGGGCTTTGCAAGCCTGAAGGAGATGTTGACTACTGCTCCGGTGTTGGCTTTGCCTGAGCAAGGAGAACCTTATGTGGTTTATACAGATGCATCCAGAGTGGGTTTGGGATGTGTGTTAATGCAGTATGAGAAGGTGATTGCCTATGCTTCGCGGCAGTTGCGGAAGCATGAGGACAACTATCCTACCCATGATTTGGAGATGGGTGTTGTAGTCTTTCACCTGAAGATTTGGAGATCTTATCTTTATGGTGCAAAGGTGCAGGTATTTACAGATCATAAGAGCCTAAAGTATATATTCACTCAGCCTGAGCTGAATTGAGGCAGAGGCGGTGGATGGAGCTGGTGGCGGATTATGATTTGGAGATAGCCTACCACCCTGGTAAGGCTAACTTGGTTGCAGATGCTTTGAGT
The DNA here is from genome assembly GCF_000633955.1 of Camelina sativa. Classification (NCBI taxonomy): domain Eukaryota; kingdom Viridiplantae; phylum Streptophyta; class Magnoliopsida; order Brassicales; family Brassicaceae; genus Camelina; species Camelina sativa. The sequence goes on along the minus strand of NC_025702.1, from coordinate 8,168,057 downwards.
AAAAATCGGGCGGTTTCGGCTCAGGAGCAGGATATGGATTCTCTGGTAGGAGAGATCAGTGCGTTGAGCTTGTGTGCGATTTCTCAGGAGCCGTTGGGTTTGGTTGCAGCTGACAGAGCAGATATGTTGAGCACAATGCGGTTGGCTCAGGAGTCGGATTTGGGGCTGGTGAATGCCTCAAAGGATGTTGACTCAGAGTATCAGGTTTCGGCTAATGGTACTATTCTGGTGCATGGGCGGATCTGTGTGCCCAAGGATGAGGATTTGAGGCTGGAAATTCTGAGAGAGGCTCACGCGAGCATGTTCTCTATTCATCCAGGAGCGACTAAGATGTATTGTGATCTCAAGAGGTACTATCACTGGGTCGGGATGAAGAAGGACGTGGCTAGTTGGGTTGCGGGGTGCGATGTGTGTCAGCCAGTGAAGGCTGAGCATCAAGTACCAGGTGGATTACTGAAGAGTCTTCCCATTCCAGAGTGGAAGTGGGATATGATTACTATGGACTTCGTGGTGGGTTTGCCAGTGTCCAGGACGTTTGATGCTATTTGGGTCATTGTGGACCGGTTGACTAAGTCAACACATTTTCTGGCCATTAAGAAGACTGATGGAGCAGCAGTCTTGGCTAAGAAGTATGTGAAGGAGATAGTCAGGTTACATGGGGCGCCAGCGAGTATTGTGTCTGATAGGTATTCCAAGTTCAGNGGCTGTTTAGCCAGAGTGCCTATTGAGGCGGTCCTTCGGGACAAATGGTCTATGTGACGGTCCTTCGGGACGAGTGGCCTTGGTGANGTTGGAGATAGAGTGTACCTCAAGATGGCCATGTTGCGGGATCCGAACAAGTCATTGACTGAGACTAAGTTGAGTCCAAGGTATATAGGCCCGTTAGGAGTGATTGAGCGAGTTGGACTAGTGGCATATAGGCTGGTTTTACCTGAGTNGTTCGGTGTTCTGGAGGGCATTTCAGGCAGATATGGGCACTAAGGTGCATATGAGTACAACTTATGATCCCCAGATAGATGGACATTCAGAGAAGACGATCCAGACGTTGGAGAAGTTGTTGAGGACGTANATTTGTTTGGCCTTTGTGGCGGTCATGTTTAGGACATTTGTTTGGCCTTGGTGGCAGTCCTGTTAGGACATTTGTTTGGACTTTGTGGCGGTCCTGTTTNCTATGTTGCGGAAGTGTCTCCGTGAGGATGACCAGTTGTTGGCTAAGATATCTGAGGATCTTCAGCCCAACATGACTTNTAGGACATTTGTTTGGATTTTGTGGCGGTCCTGTTTAGGACATTTGTTTGGCCTTCGTGGCAGCCAGTGGGGCAGTGAGATGATCCTTGTGTGGTCATGGANGAAGAAGAAGATTCCTTTGATGAGAGTCCTGTGGGATTGTGATGGTGTGGAGGAGCAGACTTGGAAGCCTGAGGCGAGGATGAAGGCAAGGTTTATGAAGTGGTATGAGAAGCANGAGCCACGGGAAGGGAACCTGGTTAGGAACAGGACTCAGACGTGTTCAGAATTGTTTGCTCGCGACTCTTGGGGGACTTCGGTTTTCCTAGTAACGCCATATTCCAAGACTTTGTGGCTTGGGAGTGTGGTTGGTATATCGATTTTGGATGACGATCCGAAGGCGCGCTGTAGGGTGACGACCTGAGAGACGAATATTGGATTTCTCCTTATACATTATGGCATGCGGGTTTAGGCCCGATGAGGAGCCAACATTATGGCATGAGACTAAGGTANGGAGAGCCTAGGAGAGGGCTTGTGTGGCCTTTGTGGCGGGTTGTTTAGCCGTTGGGTGGCCTTCGTGGCGAGCTGTTTAGCCATTATGTGGCCTTCGTGGCAGGCTGTTTAGACATTGTGTGGCCTTTGTGGTGGGCTGTTTAGCCATTGTGTGGCATTCGTGGCGGGCTGTTTAGCCATTGTGTAGCCTTTGTGGCGGGCTGTTTAGCCAGAGTGCCTATTGAGGCGGTCCTTCGGGACAAATGGTCTATGTGACGGTCCTTCGGGACGAGTGGCCTTGGTGACGGTCCTGTTGAGGACATTTGTTTGGCCTTTGTGGCGGTCATGTTTAGGACATTTGTTTGGCCTTGGTGGCAGTCCTGTTAGGACATTTGTTTGGACTTTGTGGCGGTCCTGTTTAGGACATTTGTTTGGATTTTGTGGCGGTCCTGTTTAGGACATTTGTTTGGCCTTCGTGGCAGCCAGTGGGGCAGTGAGATGATCCTTGTGTGGTCATGGAGTATTCCAGTGAGGGGATATGTGGTTGGTAGGACATTGTGTTGTCTTACGCGAGCCACGGGAAGGGAACCTGGTTAGGAACAGGACTCAGACGTGTTCAGAATTGTTTGCTCGCGACTCTTGGGGGACTTCGGTTTTCCTAGTAACGCCATATTCCAAGACTTTGTGGCTTGGGAGTGTGGTTGGTATATCGATTTTGGATGACGATCCGAAGGCGCGCTGTAGGGTGACGACCTGAGAGACGAATATTGGATTTCTCCTTATACATTATGGCATGCGGGTTTAGGCCCGATGAGGAGCCAACATTATGGCATGAGACTAAGGTATGATGAAGAGCCACTAAAAACTCAAGGTTTAGGCCTATGAGACAAGGAAAGTCCAAAAGTCGAGAGCAAATAACGCCTGAAGCGTGAGTCTAGCACCTAGAGGTGACCTTTCGTATATCAGTCGGAGGAGTGCGGGCCGTGGAGTCGGTAGCACATGAGTCCTTGGCTGAGTGTTGTTTGAGATTCGAGGACGAATCTATTTTGGTAGGGGAGAATTGTAACGTCCGCGAACTAAAACTCTGCATTTTGGGGGTGGGTGTCGATCGACACTCATGTGGTGTCGGTCGACACCACTTATTTCTGGTTCGACCAGATTGATTTAATTATCGATTTGGATCGGTTTGGTTTAGGAAAAACCATTAAACCGAGATATTTAAGTGGGAAAACGACCTAGGTCGTGTTTTATTTTTGTCTTGGTCGCCGTTTGTTGTTTTTGAGAGAGAAAGAGGAGAAAACAGTTTCTAAGAGTTCTTGTGAGAGTTTGTGAGATTTGAAGGCATTTTTGGAGAGATCTTGCTGTGAGAGTGAAGATCCAAGGCTAGGAACGTGGTGGGAAGGTTTCTGTGGTGGTAGCTTCGTCCTTTAGGCTTAGATCTCTTTGTTGGCTAAGGTGAGTGCATGACCATGGCTTATCTAAGCTAAGATCTCTGTTTCTGTGATATTGTGTGTTGTTTGGTTGTTTGTTTTTGGTTGTTTGTGAGTTTTTCGTAGCTCCTGAGGCTTAGATTCGTTCATGGGATTGTGTGGGACGAAGAGGAGAAGTTTGGATTAATATTGGATTATTGGTTCAGTTGGTTATTTAATTGGTATTGTTATTCCGCTGTTGTTTGTGATTGTGGTTAGGTTGCTAGTGGGTATGGGACCACTAGTCATAGTTATTTATATTATTATTATTTATTATTAAAAAAAAATCGGGTCAAGTCGTTTCATTTAGTAAATTTTCACTTATAAAATTTTATATTAAAAACAAATATATTGAATTAATTTAAAATACAAAATAACATATATTTAACTTAGAAATAGAATAACATAAAAAACAATAAATATAAAATACAGAACTAGTGTCATAAATTAAAAGAAAAATAGCAAACTCAAATAAAAACAATTTGTTAAGAAAATAAATTTAATACATCATAACCTAGTGATTAATAATCCGGTTTGAAATATCAGATTAAAATACTTGATTTCAAAAATTTCTTGCTTGACATAGACAAATCAAAGATGGAGATGCACATTTTTTCACTTTGAAACGCTTTAATCTATCATTTATAGGAAAAGTACACTAATGATGATGTTTAAATAAAAATGTATTAGTCATTTGTTTTCTATTTATGAGATGTAATAAAATTTTATTTTTCAAGTTTAATTTTAAGACCCAGACCCCCCACGATGTCGCGGGAAAATATTTTAAGAAAAGTTAAATTAAATTTCAAATTTTATAATTATATATTATAAAATTATTTGAAAGTAATAAATAGTTTGAAAATATATGCTAAATGATAAAATTAAAAATGATCTCCAAAGAAAAAAAAATAAGTAGGGCTAAAACTAAATAAATAGAAAACATATATAACTGCGAGTTTTATAAACACAACCATCAAAATAAAAACTTATAATAAAAAAAATATTCTGAAAAAAAACTCAACTAAGTTAATAATTACTAAATGAAAAATTATAATGCATCGAGACAACTTTGTAAATTTTTTGTATGTATTATAAGTAGGATCAATTACATATATAAGCCTTTTTCTCAAATTCTTGAATTTAGGTATTATTATCCGTTTACAGAAATAGGTATTTATTTTGCCCAAAAATGACAAAATTGCTTCTTTTCTCTTTCCCCATTCTCTTCTCTCTCACGATTTTCTCTCTTTTCTGAACCAATTTTTTTTTCCGTGACTTAATTTATGATTTGGAAGATGAATCTCTTTGGATCTGTGAGAGATTAATCGATATCTCTCAGTTTATGTACCTGGCCGCCGTCTATTTGGATGGGTAAAAAACCCACCCAATTATTTCTATCTCCTTTTTAGTTTCTTGTTTGGTTAATAGAAAATTAATTTGATTTGATGAATGTTTATGATTGATCCCTTGGGTTCACCCAATCCTTTAGGGTTTAGTTTTCTTCAATAAAAAAGAAATAGATTAAATCCATTTGGTTTAGAGATGTGTTGGGGCCTTTGTATCCAGGAGGCCAAAAAATTTGATGTCAAAGTGACGGAGATACTGTTGATGGAGCAGGAAGATGATAAGCCATGGTTTTGAAGGCATGGTCGGAAGAAGAAAGAAGGATTGTGATCGGCGGCCATCAGTAGAAAAAAGTGGTTGTTGGTGTTTGTCCGGTGAAGAGAACGAAGGAGAAGATATAAGGGTAAAAAAGAAATTTTGTTTAACAAAAAAGGCCTAAATTCGAGAGTCCGAACTAGAATACCTAATCTCAAATATTTAGCCCACAAAAGCCCCATTTTAATAAATATCCCATTATAAGTACAATATATTTTATGAAATACTATTGTAAACAATAACAAAAATCATAACAATTATTGATATTTCTATTACTCATAAACAAATATTACAACGAAGTGATCCTAAGTGAGAATATCAAATGAACGATTATAATGAGTAAATGCAACTTTCTGATAAAAATGATTTTAAAAATATAATCAATTTTATCTTGAGTGGAAAGTTGTCAACCAATAATTATATTAAAAATATACAACTTCTAAAACGAAAAAAACACATATTTTATGAAGAGTTACAATAAATAAACACAATTGTAAGTTACATAATTAAAGTTGATTAAATTTCTATATTTTTATAATCATTTCTAAAATCTTTAGTTAGATTATAGAAAATGTTGGATATTAAATATTAAAATTTTTATTATTTTGATTCAACATGAAAAGTAAAATTTGTGTCAACGAACAATGAATAGTTAGTTCTCCAAGAAGAGACAAATATATATATATATATATATATATATATAT
>NC_025702.1:8152288-8159788 GCF_000633955.1 Camelina sativa | reverse complement strand
TAGTCAAGGAGAAAGCCCAAAACAACCACATCATATGTAGGCCCAATAAGATTGTCTCTGAGATGTGAAAGAACAACAAAGCACTGAAGAAAAGGAGAAAGCTGAGAAGGGAGTGTGAGAAGACGCGATTATGGCGAGCAAGATGTGTCTCCATTACTCCCTCTTTTTGATCCTCTTCTCTCTCATTTCATTCCACGGTTCTGCTGATTCCTGTTTTCTTTTATCAATATTATTTACTTCTTCACATTGTCTGATGTACTAAAACATGATCTCTTTGTTTCAACCTAATCTCAATTTCTTCTATGTAATACTAATNATTGGATCTGTTCTTTTTTTCATGTTTTGTCACTGTACAGGTTTTGCTAAGAAGACGGCAGACGTGTCTGAATTGCAGATCGGGGTTAAGGTAAAGTTATTATTTTTTTTTCCCGATCAGCAAATGACTAAATGAGCGATCTTAGTGTCATACTGTTAATGTGAATTTATAACAATTTTGGTTTTGCTTGGTCTAAAAAAGCATTCTTTCTTTTGTCTTGTGGTTCTGTTTTGGTTTCTTCTTCTGATAGGTATACCTAGAATGTATAGTAAGAGTGTATTTGACCATTATGTTTAGTTGAGGTGTTTGGATCATGTCAGCAAATTTGCAAGATACTTGAGTTTCTTGATTGGATTCAAAGATAATAAAGAGTTAGATTTTTTATCTCTAATCTTCTTTTCTTTTGGTGGTTGCAGTTTAAGCCAAAAACGTGTGAAGTTCGGGCTCACAAAGGTGATAAGATCAAGGTGCATTATAGAGTAAGCTTGACCAGATTTTTCGACAAAGTCGGATTCAAATCATTGTTATGAAGAGATGTTTGGTGTTGTTTTTGTTGTCTTATTATAACTTAGTGTTATTGTGGCAGGGGAAACTTACTGATGGAACTGTATTCGATTCGAGTTTTGAAAGGGGTGATCCGTTTGAGTTTCAACTAGGAAGTGGTCAGGTTATTAAAGGTAGTGACTTGGTTCAACCCACTTGCTTTTTGGTTCCACTCTCTTGATTTCTCTCCTCCATTGGTAAGTGATATTCTGGTTTTGGTTGCAGGTTGGGATCAAGGTTTGCTAGGAGCGTGTGTAGGTGAGAAGCGGAAGTTAAAGATACCCGCAAAACTTGGATATGGAGAACACGGCTCTCCGCCTACTATCCCCGGTATAAAATACTGTTTCTGAAAAGTATGGTGGTTTCCTCTTGACATTAGAACTAAAAAAAAACAATCTTGCAAATATTTTCAGGTGGTGCAACATTGATATTTGACACGGAGCTTATTGCTATAAATGAAAAACCAGTTGGCGGAGAAGAAGATGGAGGAGATGAAGACGGTGATGACGAGCTATGATTTCGGTCTCCGTTCTCCAACGGTGTTGCTTCAGAGTTCTCAGGATAATACGGTGAAACGATCTATGGGCGTTTTTTGTTTTCTTCTTCTAGTGTTTTCAGTACTAGAGTTTGGCTTTTAGGCGTAAACAATGAGGATGATTGTTGTGGCGACATTTTAACTTTTTCATTTTTATAAATGACTCATCCCTTAGTCAATTAATTAGCCAAATCAACTTACGTAGTCCGGCTTATCGACAACGTCAACGATAGGATGTAACTAGTTTGGGAACATTAGAACTAGTTCTATAATTTTTTATCATTGTGCGCTACTGCCCAACTCTTCCGGGTAGAATTTAGTATACCATCTAATCCAATGATCAATTATATTGAATAAGAAAAGAAAAAAAATCTACAAATGATATGATGAATAACACTAGAATTTTTAATGAATTCATCAAATTTCATTCAAACTTCCCTTTTCAATATAGAAACGAGAAATATATTTATATTTAAATTGTCCTACTTTTTTTTTTTTTTGGCTGATTTAATAAATCTTTCAAACAAATGTATTTTAATTTCATTTACTAATTCTAAAAAAAGCCAAGACCCGCTCAAAGAAAAGAAAATTCACGGTAACGGTATCTAGAAACATCGGGACAAATCTTCTTTTGGGCTCTGATCTCTGTCTCATTCAAAGATACAATGAAATCAGAATTCTCTAGAAACCCCCAAAACACTCTCTCTTCTCTCTATAAAATCTCATCGCAGTTCCTCAATCGATCTCATCTTTGTCAACACTCTCTTTGTAATCCGATTTCACTCTCATCTTTTCAACTTTGATCAGTAAAATGGAAGACGATTTCGACATGCATCAGTTTCCGGCAGAGGAACAACCGGAGGAGATGGATATGGATATGGATCTCCCAGAAGACGATGAAGCTGACTCAGCTCCTTATTTGAAGATCGGCGAGGAGAAGGAGATTGGGAAATCAGGATTGAAGAAGAAGCTTGTTAAGGAAGGTGAAAAATGGGATACGCCTGAGAACGGAGATGAAGTTGAAGGTATATATTTGAATCACTTAGTCCTTTTTTTTCTTATGTATCTGATCTGATCTGATGATGTATGAGTGTTCAGGTTCTGAGATTGATTTCTTTTGCAGTGCATTACACGGGAACTTTGTTAGATGGGACGAAGTTTGATTCAAGCCGTGACAGAGGAACTCCTTTCAAATTTACTCTTGGCCAAGGTATATTTTTGTGTTTTTGTGGAAGTTGTTTGCTATTATCTGCTTTTAGATTAAGATTTTGGCTGGTGTAGTGATGCTTGGCCATATGTGGAAGCTTCTGGTGAAACGATCTGTAGGCTGTAGTCACTTTTGAGGTTGGTTTTGTGTGTGGATTTGTGGTTATTTTGTTCAAATTCAGAGTCTGTTCTGTAATATCTCTTGTGAAGTAACGTTTTGGTCAGCATCTATCGATATTGAGTTTTTTTGTGGTTAATCGCCTGTGAAATTGATGCCAACAACGTTTCTTGTATGCCAGAGACTGTTTGGTTATTTTTGTTTTTTGAGTTCTGAATTTCTTTGGTCTGGATTGGTCAGGACATGTGATAAAAGGATGGGATATAGGGATCAAGACAATGAAGAAAGGTGAAAATGCTGTTTTCACCATTCCTCCTGAGCTGGCTTATGGAGAAACTGGTTCGCCTCCAACCATTCCTCCGAACGCTACTCTTCAATTTGATGTGGAGTTGATATCATGGAGGAGTGTTAAGGATATATGTGGTGATGGTGGGGTGTTTAAGAAAGTAATTGTGGAAGGAGAAAAATGGGAGAAGCCTAAGGACCTTGATGCGGTTTACGGTGCGTTTTCTTTTGTTTCCATAAATTTATTATGAGACATAATCCTGTAGACAGTGGTTCTGATTGGTTTAATTGTATTGATATTGCTGCAGTCAAGTATGAAGCTCGGCTTGAGGATGGCACCATTGTTGGAAAGTCTGATGGTGTAGAGTTCACTGTCAAGGAGGGTTAGTATTTTATTTCCTTATCCGGATGGTAATGTTGTTATACGCAACTGGAATAAGGATCTGATAGACTTTTCGTGAAATAGGCCATTTATGTCCTGCACTTGCTAAAGCTGTCAAAACCATGAAAAGAGGGGAGAAGGTTCTTCTAACTGTGAAGCCACAATGTGAGTTTCTTTTACTTGTTGTTTGTCCTTTCGTTTGCAGCGATGCAGTGAATTTAGATATGGTCTGACTTGTGTATGTGACTGATACAGATGGCTTTGGGGAAATTGGAAGACCAGCTTTTGATGGTTTTCAAGCTGCAATCCCACCAAATGCGACCCTTCAGATTGATCTTGAGTTGGTTTCTTGGAAGATTGTGGTGGAAGTGACTGACGACAAGAAGGTCATTAAGAAAATACTGAAAGAAGGAGAAGGATATGAGCGTCCCAATGAAGGAGCAGTTGTCAAATGTTAGTATCTTTATGAGTCTGATCTGAAAAGCTTATGTATGCTATATTAAATTTGCGTCATCGGATAACCTATTTGTGTTGTTTTGTTGCAGTGAAGTTGATTGGTAAACTTCAAGATGGAACTGTGTTCTTGAAGAAAGGTCATGATGAAGAGGAGCCATTTGAGTTCAAAACTGATGAAGGTACATACATATATAGAGCCTGGAATCTTGTTTCCTTTTTGTATTTTGCATCTCACGAACTATGATATTAAAAGTGACAGAGGATGGATGGTGTTCTGTGCAGAACAAGTAATTGAAGGGTTCGAAAAAGCTGTGATGGGAATGAAGAAGGGTGAGGTGGCATTCATCATGATTTCACCGGAATATGCTTTTGGTTCTTCTGAATCAAAGCAGGAGCTGGCTGTCATACCACCGAACTCAACTGTATCTTACGAGGTCGAGCTGGTATCCTTCATCAAGGTGAGAGCGCTTTCTAAGTGTTACCTCTTTCTTCATGATCAAGGTAATTGGTGTGCTAAAGGATATCATCTTCGTCTGAACTGATGCAGGAGAAAGAGTCTTGGGACATGGACACGAAGGAAAAGATAGAAGCCGCTGGCAAGAAGAAGGAAGAAGGAAATGTACTGTTCAAGAACGGAAAATACGCAAGAGCTTCAAAGAGATACGAGAGGGTTTGGATTTGATCCTTGTGCCTCCACAATGTCTGCATATTTGGATTCAGAACTAATATCAGATTTTGGTTGCAGGGTGTCAGGTACATAGAATATGACTCAGCTTTTGATGAAGAGGATAAAAAGAAAGCAAAAGCTTTGAAGATTGCCTGTAACCTGAACAATGCAGCTTGCAAGCTGAAACTGAAAGATTACAAGGAGGCTGCAAAATTGTCCACAAAGGTAAATTAAAATATTTCAGTGTCAGTAATTTTGGATATTCTAATTAGGGAAGAAGAGCTAAATGTAAAGAATGAAACAAATGTGTGTATAGGTGTTGGAGATGGATGGTAGAAATGTGAAGGCGATGTATAGGAGAGCACATGCGTACATGGAGACAGCTGATCTCGATTTGGCTGAGCTTGATATTAAGAAAGCTCTTGAAATTGATCCAGACAACAAGTGAGTAAAGTTTTATTGGTTCTTTGTCTTTTTTTTTTCTCCCAGCTGTAATGTATTCTAATATGTATGTTTCTCCAGGGAGGTGAAGATTGAATATAAGAAGTTGAAGGAGAAAGTGAAAGAGTACAACAAGAAAGATGCTAAATTCTACAGCAACATGTTGTCGAAATTGTTGGAGCCACACGTAAGTAGCGTTAATAGGGAAAAGTTAGCCTTTGTTGAACTGATAACAAATAATTCATGTTTGTAATAATCGTTGTGATTTGTGCAGAAAGGAGCTCAGAAAGAAGCACAAGCCATGAGTATTGACACCAAGGCTTAAGTTTGCAAATCTCTTAGAGAGTAGCATTCCTCCCAAAAAGTAAAAGTTGAAATCTATAAATTTCTGTGGTACCTTTTGTGTTCTTGGTGTGTATGGCTTTTACTCTGTTGAAATAAAAATATAAAACAGACTTGTAATAAACAAGGATCCGCTCCAAGTACTTTAAGAATCTTTAAGGGTTTGGCTTGGAGCCTTGGACCAATTCGTATTGGAGACCCATGCAAATTATGCGGTCAATAAACAGTTGTTTATACAATAACAAGTCCTGAAACAGTTGTGACATAAAAGATGTTAAAGCCAACTCTGACTAAAACCAAATCCTGAAACAGTTGTGGCATAAGTACCATTCCTAGTTTGCCAAGTTCATTAACTCCTGAATCAGAGGAATATCTTTGGATGTTGGATCAACCGGAGGTTCTGATCCAGTATATTCGACTAGATCGGCCACAGAGGATATATGGCTATTTAGTGACTAGTGACTACCCACTAGTAAGAACTTAAACAAACTATCCTGTGCCCAAATCTGGTTACAGAATGGTGTTCTCAATCGGAACATATGGGACTATGAAGGGGATGATGTTTAAGATAGACATGATACCGCCATACGGGGTAGGTATATATCAGTAAGTTAGCTTTTAGAAAGAACATCGTTAAATGAACGAAACAGAAGAGAGAGTGAATGAGTAGAATGGGAGGGTAAGCTTGCACAAAACAAACAACGTGGAATTACGATCTAATTAACTATATCAATGAGAAGACAGAAGCACAACGGCAAACATACATGTTAGTCTTCCCTCTCTTATTGTCTATTTTAGATAATATACCTTTTTAATATACAAAATAACTAAATTCTAAACCCCAAAAACTCCAAATATACTAAACTTTACTTTCTCATGATTATATACCCCTAAATGTAATATAGAGAATACAAACGTAAAAAAAAAATTCTAGAAGTTTATTTAATGCATTGTAATTATGTAAAAAATAGCAAAAATAAAAATGATCAAACAAATGGTATTTTTGAAAACGACAAAAAGATATCTCTAACATGTTTTGTTAAATAAAATGTCAAAATGAAAAATATTGAGAGAAAACAAAAAAGAGAGAAAAAAACAACATAACGACCAAAAAAAAAAGCAAAGAATTGTGAACTATACAACTAATTGAACTAATATTAACTGCTATTTGTTTTGCCTTTAAACATTTACAAGGACACAAAGGTATGTGTGCAAGCAAAATTCACACAACTAATTTAACCGGAAAGTTAAAGACAAGGAAAGAAAACGGATTTCTTTATACATACAAGAACCTTGACCACATATTTTAGATTTTGGATACACAATGAGTAGATAGTTGTTACTTCAAGAGTAGCCAAAAAGATGAAATAAAGTCGATGATAGAAGCATTTATGTACCTATCGGACCATCCAATAGATGGTCCTAGATCATTATTTCCAACCATCTATGGGCTTACTGGAGTTTTTCCAACAATATTTGTGAGATTCAGAAATATAAATGGAGATATGATGTCGTGTGCTCTAGTGGAATTTAGGGAAGTTGTGATACACGTTGATGATTAAACTGAACATGAGATCTTGGCATAAACATGGATGAAAAACATAAGATTTTGTTGTTTGATGTATGTTTTGGTTAAACTTGAAGGATGGTGGTCTCAACGAAGCTATCTCAAGAATGTATCAATTATGTGGCAAATCTTGATGTGGAAACTAATATTGTTTTTGTGAGGCAATGTGAATGGAACTTACCAAGAGAAAGAAAATCAGGACATTTTTTGCAGAGCATGCCTATGTAATCGAGTCAGAATATTCTTTTATTTATTTTAACATCAATTATTTACTCCATTTTTTAATGTCGTACATTACTTGCACTCCAAAATAAAGGATTCATAGGTTTTTCTATATGAAATGACCTTAATGTTTTTAATGGTGTCAAAAATGTAAAATTTAATAAGCTACTCTGAAAGATGTTCTGATTTTCAGACCACTCAAATGAATTTAATAATTTGCTTTCGTTTTAATTAATAAATTAATTTATTTTAAAAATAACTTAAACATTCTTTTATTCATTTTAACATCAATTATTTATGACTGATGTAAATACTTTACATAACTTGTTATAACCAACGTAAATATTAATGTCATTTTAATAAATTGATGCAAATATTAACTAATGCAAAATTAAAATCTTTTTTTTTTTTTTTTTTTTT
>NC_025702.1:8131630-8152066 GCF_000633955.1 Camelina sativa | reverse complement strand
AATTTTTTTTTTTTTTTTTTTTTTTGTTGTAGTTGGTGCATATTAACATTGATTACAATAATCAAATCAAACAATTATTTCAACCAATGCAAAATATTTGTATCAATTATAAATGATGTGAATAAATAAAATAAGCGACACAAGACACATTTAGGCAGATTTTAAGTGAGATTCATGGTAGAATTTGTCTGACTACTGACCTGTGGAGAGCAATCACTATGGAGGTATTTATGCTTGACTGCTGATTATATCGCAAACTGAAATTTACAAGTAAAGATAGTATCATTTTGTGTTTTTCCTCCACTTTATTCGGGTATTGCATTGGTTATGAAACTGATGGAGCTATTGAAAGCATGAGGTTTGGATAAGAAAGTGTTTACCATTATTATATACAATACATCTTCAAAAGATAATATGTAAGGGGTTCTAAAGAGGCAACTTAGAAAAGATTTGGTGTGTAGTGGGGAGTTTTTTCATGTAAAGTGTGCAATTGATATCTATGCATTTTACCTTGTTTTAGTATGTATTTAGCTCCGGTTTAGCATTGTTTAGGGTTAGATTCTCATGTTTTCATGTATTTTGTTTATATTTTATGCATTAGAGTAGAATTGCATAGCATTTATATATTTGTTTGCATAAATAGGTGTATTAGGTGATTTGGAAGCACTAAGAAGGAGTTGATAGCATGAGGAGACGCTCAACAAAGGAAACAAGGCTCAAATAGGAAATTAAGAGGACTCGAGTCTGCACACGGCTGTAACACCCTTGAACCGAATTTTGAAAATTTGGTGAGAGTGTTGATCGACACTGTTGGTAGTGTCGATCGACATCTTATGTGGACGAGTTAATCGGTTCGATTTTAATTTTTTGGTTTGCGTGGTCGGTTTAGAGAAACCCTAAGACTCGAGTTTATAAAAAGAAAACTCGACTTCCCAAGTCTTTTAGCCGCTTTTGACACATTCTAGAGAGAAAAGAAAAGGAGAGAGTTTTCCAATGAGTGTTCTTGAGGTTTTTGGAGATTCGTTGTCTCTGTTGATGAGTCTTCTTCTTTAAGAGTGTGGATCTAAGGCTAGGGACGTCTGGGTAAGGTTTTTGTGGTGAGCTTCATCATTATGCTTTAGATCTCTCTGTTTTGCAAAGGTGAGTGCATGACCATGACTTATCTAAGCTAAGATGTCTGTTTCTGTGACTTTCTGTGTTGTTTGATTGTTTTCTTTTGAGGTTTATGTCATTTTCGTGGCTCATGTGGCTTGGATTAATTTCTGGGAATGCCCTGGACGCGTGTGAGATATTTGGAGGTGAGATTCAGAGCTTCTGATTGAAGAGAAATGATGTTAGGCTTCGGTGTCGGTCGACACCAGGAGGGTGTCAGTCGATAACAATGTGAGGACGGTGCAAGGGGTTTTGTGTGTGTCGGTCGACACCATGTGGAGGTGTTGGTCGACACTGCTAGGGTTTTCGGAGATGTCGAGTAGGTGTCGGTTGACACTAGTTTGGTGTCGGTCGTCATCAGGTGACCAGTGTCGGTCGACACCCTCCTCAGCAGGCGGCTGATGTTTTACTTTACGTATTGCCCGGTTTGTTTGTTGTTTGTTGATTGTGGCATGAAGAGATCTTATTGCTTGTGTGTATAGCCCAATAGATGAGAGGATTGTCTCACTAAATATTTCTGGGAATACTTATGCAACTCTTTTGTGTTGCGGTGTATGTAAAGGCAAAGTGTGATCGTGGAATCAAGGTCTTGAAAAGGAGAATGTTCTAGAGGCTCGGTTATTTGCTCTGTGCTTTTGTTCGGAGGCTAGGTTGTCTATAACGAATGCTAGGTTGCAAGTTCTATGATTTAGATGTTGGAATTATGGTTAATCGTTTATTTATTGTTGGGTATTGGATTAATGGTTTTGTTTCATGTTATCCGCTATTGTTTGATTGGGTTAGATTGCTAGTGAGTATAGGATCACTAGATATTAGGGTATTAAAAAAAGGGTCTGGTTGTTTCAACGACCGAGCAGTCAAGGCACTCGACTGTGAGGTTTCATAAAAGGAAAAGGCACTCAACCATAACCCGGACGAGCAGACCACCGAAAGTGTGTCTGAGTGCGTGTCCATGACCAACCCGCAGACTTTCTATTTTGTCTTCTAGCTAACTGAAACAATCTGACCAGTTTTTTTTTAAAAATAATAACAATATATAATTAAGCATTCCATACTACTTAATTAAACCAACCAAACCACAACTCATCAATAAACCAACAATAACCAATATGCACAACAGAAACATACCAACAACACAAACCGACATATCCCTAACCATTCTATCCGACAACCTAACATAACTCTATCCAAGGTTCCAACATCAATAACATAACCATAACATAATAACCGAGACCCTAGATCATCCTCCTCCTCATCGTCATGATTCCACGTCACATACCTGCACACTGTTAGATAAGATATGAATATATCCAAAATCATTATTGTTGTATAGAGTATATTTGGTTGTTAGGGGAAAGACGTCTTATTTCCCCATCATAACTATCATATCGTACCAGATCCACCCCGAACTTTGACCTTGTTCTATATCTCTCTCAAATTTATATGTTCCACCTATTTCTACCCAAATTTATGGTTATTTATCCCTTAAAATATCATATATCATCTATTGCCCCATAAATCTGGGTTTATACGGTTTACTATTGGTTTAATAATTACTTAACCAACTAACAATTTCTATTAACCGGATTAAATTTTATTTCAACCCAATTTCACAATTAAACCAATCAAAAACTAAAATTTAAAACCCCAAATCTACAAACCTACTTCATCATCGATTATGATTCTTTTTCTTCGTCAATGGAGACTGAAACAATAATAATTTCCCTTCTCTCTCTCCATACTAAACATTGCCTTCTCTCTTCTTCTCTCTGCAACACTGAAACAATAGTTTTCATTGTTCCAACAATCTAAACTTCCTCTAGTCTCTCTTCTCTAAAACCAAAATCTCTTGGAAAACCCATCATAAAGAGTCGAGTAAAAGGCTCTCAAACAGAGCGACCGCGGCGATGGATTATCGGAAAAAGAGTTGTGATTGGCGGTTGGGTTAATTTCTATAGTGGTTAAGAAAGATTCTCCTCCTACACGGCGATGGTGTCCCTTCTCCATCGAGTGGTGGGGATCAATCTCATACATTAGCGAATTTGAGAAGACAACGAAGCAAATAATGAAGGATAACCTAAGCTTTCAACGCCGGCGATCTCCTTTGTTTACCTCCGCCGTTGAATAAATATTCGAGCCCCGCTCAGATCATCACAAATTGTTTTGAACTTCAACATGGACCCCATTTTGTATAAATAAATTCTGGACTTATATAAACAAATTCCATTTTATACTAACAGACAATTTCCTTAGTGTGCTATAATTTCAATATTTTGTCCAAAACTATTTAGGAGTTTTAGTTAGAAACTGGGGAATTCGTGCATCGAAATTGGAATCGTGAGACAAGAAATTCATAAATTGGTTTTATATGTTATTTGGGTTATTATAAATTGGTTTTATATCAGTTTAATTCTAAAACTATCTAAACCCAATTCGATGGGTAAATAACATTAGAACTATGGATTCAGGTAAAAATAGGAGGAGCATATAAGTTTTGGGGAGATATAGAACGATGTCAAAGATCGGGGTGGATCTGATACGATATGATATTTTTGAGGGGGAAATCGGACGTCTTTCCATTGTTAGGATATTCATGTACACTATATAAACACATATCAATGAGACTAACTCCTCAAGGATATTATTCACAATCTTCCATGGTATCAGATTTGCGACCTAGTCTCTCTTCAAATTTCTAGGTTTAGCCGTCGCATTCCTTCGATTCTTCTCCTCGTTTTCTTTCAACCTTTTTCTATTCTCTTCCTTTGACTCTCCTCTACTCCTAGTTCTCTCGTCTTTTTTTTCTGCTTCTCTCTTTGTTTTCACTCTCGAATCATGACAACTACATCGTCACCCACAAACGACACGCCTTTTGGCATCTCCCAGATCCGTGCATACATCCCAATTATGCTGGACATAGAGAAGCTCAACTATGATACTTGGCGTGAGTTGTTTGAAACTCACTGCCTCACCTTTGGTGTTGTGACAACCCGTCATGCGGACCCCACTAGCTCCCCGCTAGCTGCCCCAAAGGACCATCCGTGGACCCCGCTAGCCTCCCGCTAGCCACCCAAACGGACTCCAAGTTGGCCCTGCAGGGCATCGATCCTAACCCATCACTGTGGATATCCCAATCCACCAGGAGGTTCAGGTGTATGCTGGTCGGGGGGACCAGAGTGGTGATGATTGGGAGGGTATGGTATGGATTGACTAGCGGGGGCAGGGCTTTGTTGCCCGGCGGGGTCAGGATTGTGTGGACCAGTGGTGTCATGGTTGCGGCAGACCAGATGGTTGGATGGTACAAACCGTTGTGGCGGTGGTTTGATGAGTTTTGTGGATGAGTGGCTGTGTATTCAGATTCGAGGACGAATCCTTTGTTAGAGGGGGAGAATTGTAATGCCCGCGAACCAATTTTTGGAATTTTGGTTAGGGTGTCTATCGATACTACTTGTGGTGTCGGTCGACACCGTTTGCAGACGATTTGATGTGTTTGATTTTTAATCGTCCGGTTTGCGTGGTTGGTTTAGGGGAAGCCCTAAAGTCGTGTTTAAAAGGGGAACTCGACTTATTTCGTCCTTTTTAGCCGTTTTTGTCAGAGAAACAGAGAGAAGAACGAGAAAACATTTTTGAGAGAGATTTGTGAGATCCTTGGCTGTTCTTGAGAGATCTGTTACTGTGGAGTGAAGATCTTGTGCTTGGAACAAAGGAGAAGGCTTCTAATTGTTGGATTCGTCGTGATTGAGTGAGAATCTTCCTGCAAAAGAGGTGAGTGCATGACCATGGTTTATCTAAGTCTGAGAATCCTTTGTTTGCTTGATTGGTTGTGTTTTGTAGTGTTGTTCTTTCTTGTGGTGGTTGTGTTATGGTTTTTATAGGTTCCTGAAGCTTTTGGGTGAGTTTGGAACGGATTAGAGGTGGTTGAAAACGGAGATTCGATGACGGCTTCGAGCAGAACGCGTCTGCAGAGTCGGTGTCGATCGACACCATGTTTGGGCCATTGTTGATCGACACTATATTGGTTTCGGTTGACACCAACTTGTCTGATTCGTGATTTCCTGGTTTGTTGAGTTTGTTTGTTGTTTGTTAAACATTGGAATCTCAGTTGCTTGTGTGTATAGCACAGTAGATGAGAGGATTGCCTCACTCAGTGTTTATTAAATACTCATGCATCTCAATTTGTGTTTGCGGTGCAGGTAAAGGCAAAGTGTGAACGTGGAATCAAGGCGATGAGGAGGAGGATGATCTAGGGTCTCGTTTTTGTGATGTTGATTATGTATGGTTATGTTGTTGGAACCTTGGTTAGAGTCATGTTAGGTTATTGGATAGAATGGCTAGGAATGATATTGTATTAATGATATATTTGTTTGGTGTTATTAGTATATTTCCGATGTGAATAACGTTTGTTGCTGGTTTAATGATGAGTTGTGGTTTGTTTGGTTTAGTTAAGTAGTATGGGATGCTTAATTATATCTTGTATTTATTATTTAAAAAAAAAAACAGGTTGCTTCAATTTGGTATCAGAGCGTATAAGGTTCTAGGATGGTTATGTGGATGTTGTAGAGTGGTTTAGGGATTTAATTGGTTGAATTGATCTCTATGATTGTTGATACTTGATGTTGGGTGATGAAATTGATTATGAGTAGTTAATCAATTTGTTTGTTGTATGGAGTCCTAACATCATCCTCTTCGAGCCTTCAATGAGATTCCACGGTAAGATGTGTGTGTGCTCTATGTGTGGTTTTGAATTGTGTGCTTAGCGTTCTGTTCTGTGAGTGCAAAGAGATGGTTAGAGAGGGTGTTGTTCCTGGTTGTGGTCGAGGACGCGGACGTGGTCGTGGTCGTGGTAGGGGCAGAGTCCCAGTAGTGAGTGAGTCTGTTGAGTAGTGTGTGACAATTGAGGGTGTCGGCGAGTCGCAGGGATTCCAGGAGGGGTCCATGAGTGTGGCCGGTGGTGGTACTGATAGGACCGTAGGCGCTGAGGGGTCGGTGCAGGCGGTGTCGGTGCTCGAGTGGCCGGTGGTACTAGGGTTCCGGGTGTGGGAATCCTAGCAAGAGGAGCCGCTGTAGGAGGTATGGAACTGGCGGGCTTGTTGACAAAGCTGTTGGCGCGGATACCGGGAGTGGGTCTGGCTCAGGCTCAGGTAGTGCCACCAGTGGTGGCGGAGGAACAGCAGCTAGTGGTTGCAGATGTGAGAACTCATGCTCGTTATTTGTCTATGTTGAAGGAGATGCATAACCTGGTTACTGTGCGGTTTTCGGGTGGTACAGATCCTACTGCTGCAGATGCATGAAGGACGAGTGTGGAACGTAACTTCCAAACTCTGAGATGTCTTGAGGAGTTTTGGGTGGACATAGGGGTCCACCACTTGACTGGTGATGCTCAGGTGTGGTGGAGATCAGTGGCTGCTAGGAGAGTGCAAAGGGATATGACTTGGGCAGACTTTGTGGAGGAGTTCAACCGCAAGTATTTCCCGAGAGAGGCGTTAGACCGATTGGAAATGCAGTTTCTTCAGCTATCTCAGGGGACTCGGTCAGTGCGGGAGCTGGACTTAGAGTTCAGTCGACTTCTGTCTTATGGGGGTTGGGCGATGGAGTCCGAGGTGGCACAGATCAGGAGGTTCATGAGGGCGGTTCGTGAGGACTTGAGGGTCCACTGCAGATGGAGGAGTTATGCTACGAGAGCGGAGCTGGTGGAGACTGCAGCGGAGATAGAGGATGACTTGAGGTCACAGGTAGTGGTGGTCAGTCCAGCGGTTCAGACAGAGGAAACTTTGGAGCAGAACAATTTGAGCAAGAGTAACAAGTCGGAGCAAAGGCATAAGAGGAAGCGGGAAGACATGTCAGGTATGCAGCATGGTGGGCGAGGGTGCTTCGGATGTGGAAGCAAGAACCACAGGTTGGCAAACTTTCCCAAGAAAGATGATCCACAGGAATATCATCGATCGTGTTACCATTGTGGGGAGGAGGGGCACATCAGGCCTTTCTGTCCTAAGTGGAGGCAGATGATGGAGGGTGCGGCACAACCGAAGGGAGGACCGGGTGCTCAACCCGGAGTTTAGTTTGGCTTCTCTTTCTTTTTATTTCAGCTAAGTATTTTTCATTTGGAGTTCTAAACGTTTATTGCACTTGAGGTTTTAATAAAGTGGAGTTATTTGGTTTTTACAATTGTGGATCTTGTGAAAAAGGAACTTGGGAGTTCTATAAATTGAAAGTTTCTAAAAATAGAAAGTTTTATGAATAGTTAGGACTTGTCTATTTTTGGAAAGGGGATTAGAAATGCTGGATTTGCAGCTTGCAAAGCATTTGATGCGGTGAATCAGAATATGCGAACGTATGGTACTTGTTTGTTTTATTACGCTCGTATTGATGATTTCCTGTGGATGATTGCCAAGCGGAAAAACTATCAGTGGAAAGGGTGTTTGTAAACACCGAAGTGTTTGAGATGTTAGTAGTGAGGCCTGGGGGTGGCCATGGCGGTGGTAATATTCTTGGAGAGAATATGGTGTTGGTAGGGCATTGAGATGTTCTACGCGGATCAAAAGGGGGGGTGGTCCCGGTTGGAGAAATGCTTATAGACGTTATGATCATTTTCTATAGGGACGGGGGGTCTTGAACAACTCATGAGGAGATGGGGGTTCTCCTGAGGGGACGGGGGGTTCCCTAGATACCGATAGCTCAAAGGATTGAGGTCCTGAGGGTGGCAGAGGAGATGGGGGTTCTCCTAGTACCTAGATCTTGAGGGTGACGACCCGAGGGTGAGACGGTATGGCTCAAAGACGGGGGGTCTGAGAGAGTTTGATCGGTATGGCTTGAAGGTTGCGGCCTAAGAGTAGATGAATTGCTGGCAAAAGTGTCAATGACGTGGAAATAAGCATGGTAATCGGATGTGGATTTATGAGATTGATGGGGGTTCAATCTCAGGTGTCCCGTTGAGATCAAATGCGGATCTCGGGGTTGATGGGGGTTCAATCTCGGGATCTCTGTGTGTTGACCAGGAGGGTCAGGTGTATGCTGGTCGGGGGGACCAGAGTGGTGATGATTGGGAGGGTATGGCATGGATTGACCAGCGGGGGCAGGGCTTTGTTGCCCGGCTGGGTCAGGATTGTGTGGACCAGTGGTGTCATGGATGCGGCAGACCAGATGGTTAGATGGTACAAACCGTTGCGGCGGTGGTGTGATGAGTTTTGTGGATGAGTGGTTGTGTGATCAGATTCGAGGACGAATCCTTTGTTAGAGGGGGAGAATTGTAACGCCTGCGAACCAATTTCTGGAATTTCGGTTAGGGTGTCGATCGACACCACTTGTGGTGTCGGTCGACACCGTTTGCAAACGGTTTGATGGATTTGATTTTTAATCGTCCGGTTTGCGTGGTTGGTTTAGGGGAAGCCCTAAACTCGAGTTTAAAAGGGGAAATCGACTTATTTCGTCCTTTTAGCAGTTTTTGTCAGAGAAACAGAGAGAAGAAGGAGAAAACGTTTTTGAGAGAGATTTGTGAGATCCTTGGCTGGTCTTGAGAGATATGTTACTGTGGAGTGAAGATCTTTTGCTTGGAACAAAGGAGAAGGCTTCTAAGTGTTGGATTCGTCATGGTTGAGTGAGAATCTTCCTGCAAAAGAGGTGTGGGCAAGACCATGGCTTATCTAAGTCTGAGAATCCTTTGTTTGCTTGATTGGTTGTGTTTTGTATTGTTGTTCTTGCTTGTGGTGGTTGTGTTATGGTTCTTATAGGTTTCTGAAGCTTTTGGGTGAGTTTGGAACGGATTGTAGGTGGTTGGAAACGGAGATTCGATGATCGGCTTCGAGCAGAACGCGTCTGCAGAGTCAGTGTCGATCGACACCAACTTGTCTGATTCGTGATTTCCTAGTTTGTTGAGTTTTTTTGTTGTTTGTTAAACATTGGAATCTCAGTTGCTTGTGAGTATAGCCCAGTAGATGGGAGGATTGCCTCACTGAGTGTTTATTAAATACTCATGCATCTCAATTTGTGTTTGCGGTGCAGGTAAAGGCAAAGTGTGAACGTGAAATCAAGGCGATGAGGAGGAGGATGATCTAGGTTCTCGTTTGTGTGATGTTGGTTATGTATGGTTATGTTATTGGAACCTTGGTTAGAGTCACGTTAGGTTGTTGGATAGAATGGCTAGGAATAATATTGTATTAATGATATATTGGTTTGGTATTATTAGTATGTTTCCTTTGTGCATAACGTTTGTTTCTGGTTTAATGATGAGTTGTGGTTTGTTTGGTTTAGTTAAGTATTATGGGATGCTTGATTATATCTTGTATTTATTATTTAAAAAAAAACGGGTTGTTTCAGGCGTGTTGGGTCATATTGATGGTTCCTCATCCCCAACAACAGCAAACAAAGATTCATGGAGCGAACATGATGGCCTTGTCAAGATGTGCATTTACGGCACCATCTTCGAATCCATCCTTGACACAGTCCTCAAGACCAAGTGTACCTCTCGTGAACTTTGGCTTGCCATTGAAAACCTATTTCGCGACAACAAGGAAGCTCGCGCTCTGCAACTCGATAACGAACTGCGTAATCTCACCATTGGAGATCTTTCCATTCATGATTACTGCATGAAGCTGAAATCCCTATCCGACCTTCTGGCTAATGTGGATTCACTGGTGACAGAACGCATCCTTGTGATGCACTTGCTCAACGGTCTAAACGACAGGTTTGATGCCATCATCAATGTCATCAAACACAAAAGTCCTTTCCCGTCGTTCTCTGTAGCCCAATCCATGTTGATCATGTAAGAAGAATGTCCTAAGAAGATCGTTCGTCCAACACCCACCAATCCACACCATCACTCTGCTTCTGATGTGCTATATACAACGTCTGAACAATCACCTCGCTACACCAACAACAGCTCTAGCGGTGGCCGAGCACGTGGCCGTGGTGGCAGGTTACAACAACAACAATCATAACCGTGGAGGTCATTACAACAACAACAACTCCAACATGTTCCACTCACCTCACCAATAGTCCTGGTCGTATGGCGCTCCTTATCCATATCCTTCCGCCTCCACCTTCTGGTTACTATCCTGGTTCACACCCGATGCCTCTTGCGCAATATCATCATACACATCCACGTCCTTCTGGTAGTCTTCTCGGTCCGGCACCTCAACATCATGGTGAGGCTCACGTTGCTCAGACTGTTCAACACACACACTTGGCGGAGCAAATCCCAATGGCTCTTGCATAAGCGTTCAGTACAATGAGTCTTCAAGACCCGTATGATCCGTCGTGGGTCATGGACTCTGGAGCCACCTCACACGTCACAACTGAACAAGGTAACATTCATTCTGTTTTTAATTCGAGTATTTATCCTTTTCTTAAGGTCAGCAATGGCTCTATTGCATCTGTTACAAAATCTGGTCATGGAAGTATATCTTCTCTTTCTCGTCCTCTTTGTTTAAACAATGTTCTTCTGTGCCCATCTATCATTAAAAATTTAATCTCTGTTCGTCGGTTTGTCAATGACAACAATTGTACTGTCGAGTTTGACCCGTTTGGTTTCTCTGTTAAGGACCTTCTCACTCGAACTCGTCTACTCCGGTGTAACAGTCCTGGCTCACTCTACTCGGTGACGCTATCACCCTCGCCTAGTCCTGCTCTCGCTCTCACTACAAGTCCGATGGGCGGTCACGTCTGGCATCAACAGTTGAGTCACCTGAGTAGTGATTCTCTTAGGAATCTTGTTGCTTCTTCGTCTTCCATCTCTAACAATAAAACTGACTCGTTGTGTCATGCATGCAACCTAGGCAAACACACGAGATTGCCTTTTGTTTCTTCCAATTCTGTTGTCTCTTCTAGTTTTGACATTATTCACTCTGATTTGTAGACCTCTCTTGTTTCAAGTTTGAGTGGAATTAAATACTATCTCTTATTTCTTGATCATTATTCTCAATTTGTTTGAGTTTATCCTCTTAAACGAAAAACTGATCTGTTCAGCAGATACCTGCACTTCTCAGCCTATGCGAAGACATAATTTCACAAGACCATCAAAGCTTTACAATACGATAATGGTGGGGGGGGGTACAACAACCGTCCCATGCTGGACTACTTAGCATCGGAAGGAACCACATTTTGTTTCTCTTGCCCCCACACCTCGAAACAAAATGGAAAGGCGGAACGCATGTTCCGTACGATCAACAATGCGGTCCGTACGTTGCTTGTTCAGACGTCCATGCCACCAATGTACTGGGTTGAAGCGCATATCTGCTGAACATCATCCCTTCCTCGGCTATCAATGATGAGATCCCATACACTCATCTGCATGATATACCCGTCTCTTATGATCACCTTCGATTTTTTGGTTGTCTTTGTTACCCCAATCTCCTTCCTATCACAGCCCACAAACTTTCACCTCGTTCCACTGCGTGTGTCTTTCTTGGTTATCCAAATGATAATAGAGGCTACCGCTGCCTAGACATATCCACTCGCAAAATCATTTTCTCACATCATGTTATCTTTGATGAACATGTCTTCCCCTTCTCCTACTTGTCGTCACCACCGGTGCGTCAAGAGCAGCCTCCACCCATTGTTCATCCGCCTCCTATTCCTCGGGTTAGTCATGTTCCTCAACCTCCAATTTCTGTTCCAGTCCCCCCTCCTCCACAGCCAAATGAGCAGCCAAACAACCCACTTCCTACTAATCCCATGACTACGCGAAGCAAGAGTGCCATCACTAAGCCGATTCATCGACTTACACTAAATGTGCTACTATCTCTCCTCTTCCGTTTTCTCATGTACATGCTGCAAAGGACACTAACTGGAATCCAACCATGACCTCTGAGTATAATGCTCAAATTAAAAACAGAACGTGGGACCTTGTTCCCCGTCCAGTTGCTACTAATATTATTCGGTGTTTATGGCTTTTCAGGCACAAGTATGACGCACATAGAAACATTGCTCGTTACAAAGCACGTCTTGTAGCAAATGGTAGTTCCCAACAAGTCGGTGTGGATTGTGATGACACCTCCAGCCTTGTGGTCAAGCCTGAAACAATTCGTGTGGTACTTGAGTTGCGGTTTCACGGGACTGGCTATTGCATCAGCTTGACGTGAAGAATGCGTTTCTATATGCACCAACTACCAGGTTTTGTTGACCCATCTAAGCTGAATCACGTTTGCTTGCTCCCCAAGTCATTGTACGGGCTTAAGAAGGCTCCGCGGGCATGGTACAACCGGTTCACGACATATGCCAAACATATTGGTTTCTCACAAAGTAAGTGTGATCAGTCTCTCTTTGTTATCTCACACGACAAGGAGCTGGCATATCTCTTGCTCTATGTCGACGACATAGTCCTGACCGCCTCGTCCAAGAGCCTTCTCAACTATAATATCTCCTCCCTTCATGCCGAGTTTGAGATTACTGAACTTGGGGAACTACACTACTTTCTTGGAATTGCGGTCAATCGAAATGCGTCTAGACTATTCTTGAGTCAACGTCAATATGCAATGGAGATTCTTGAACAAGCTTCAATGACTAACTACAGTTCATATCTCACACCTGTTGACACAAAACCTAAGCTGCCTGCGGACGATGGTCAACTGGTCGTTGTCCCTACACTGTATCGTAACCTCGCCGGTGCACTGTAATATCTCACTTTTACCCGTCCGAACATATCCTATGTGGTGCAGCAGGTGTGCTTGTACATGCATGACCCTCAGGAAGAACATTTTGGTGCTTTAAAGCGGATCTTGCGCTATATCAAAGGTACTCTTGCACATGTTCTACAGTTGTACCGTTCCTCGACTGACGGTCTAGTGGCCTACTCCGACCCCGAATGGGCCGGATGCTCTGACACGCGCCGGTCCACCTCCGGTTACTGTGTCTTCCTTGGTGATAATTTGACTTCTTGGTCTGCTAAGCGGCAAAAAATGACTTCTCGCTCCAGTGCTGAAGCCGAATATAGGGGCGTTGCCAATACCGTTGTAGAGACTTTGTGGCTACGGAACATATTCTTGGAACTTCGCATTCCCATCTCTAAGGCCATGATAGTCTATTGGGACAATGCGAGTGTCGTTTACCTCTTCTCTAATCCGGTTCAACATCAGCGGACAAAACATATTGAGATCGATATACATTTTGTTCGAGAACGCGTCGCCCTTGGTCATGTTTGTGCGCTTCACGTTCCTTCGGCTTACCAGTATGCAAACATCTTCACCAAGGGCCTTCTATCACCTATGTTTCTTGAATTTCGGTCCAGTGTAAGCGCCCATCAACCTCCCGCTCTGACTGCGGGGGAGTGTTAGATAAGATATGAATATATCCAAAATCATTACTGTTGTATAGAGTATATTTGGTTATTAGGATATTCATGTACACTATATAAACACATATCAATGAGAATAACTCCTCAAGGAGATTATTCACAATCTTACACCACAAACAACAATTGAGATGCGTAAGTATTATCACAAATAGAAAAACCTCCCATCTACTAGGCTATACACACAAGCAACTGAGATTCCAGTGTTAAGCAACACAAACAACACAACAATCCAAGAAAACAAGCGTCGGACAAGTTGGTGTCGACCGACACCCACCTGGTGTCGATTGACACCGACTCCGCAGACATGTTCTGCTCGAACCCGATCATCGAATCTCTGATTCTAACCACCTCCAATCCGTCCAAAAACTCGCCCAAAGGCCACAAGAAACTAAAGGAACCCTATAGCATCCAACATACACAAGAAAAACACCACAACAACAGAAAACAGGCAAAACAAAAGAGATCTCAGGCTTAGATCAGCCATGGTCATGCACTCACCTCTTTTGTAGAAAGATCTGGCTCAAAAACGATGAATCCTACACCTGAAAAAGCTTCACCTTCGTTCCCAGCAATAGCACTCCCTTCTACAGCAACAGATCTCACCAAAAGATTCCAGAAAAGCCCAAAAACCTCTAAACTCATAAGCTCTCTCTTTCTCCCTCTGTTTTCTCTCTGGAAAACGACAAAGAGCGGCCACCGAAACCCTTAAGTCGACTTCTCCCTTTAATACTCCAGTTTAGGGCTTCCCAACCCAAGCCAGTTCTAATTTCGACGATTTATAAACAATCTGGTCGAACCAAAAATCGTTGGTGTCGATCGACACTACCCTTGGTGTCGATCGACACCCATCCCCAAAATCCACAATTTTGGTTCACGAATGTTACACTAACTAGGACTTCCTTCCTTTTCTATATATAAGCTTGTCAGTCTTTGACCAGAAAGATCTCATTTTTTAGCTCGAGGGTTTTTGTAGCCACCTCATACTTGTAATCTAAATATCTTTAATTCTGTTTGGAATTTTCATTTTACTTCTTCCTATAAAGTTGTTTATCGCATCATTATCTATCTAATATGCAAGTTTTAACAATTTATGGGTTGAGTTCATAATCATGTTTATTAACTCTGAGTAATGATTATGTTCTTAAGGATATGTTAGGTTGGTAACGAATTTAGTCTGTTTAGGATATTTAAGCTTAGATTACATAGAATCCCTTTTGGATTAGGTGCTCTTAATGCTCTTTCCTTTCTGAGAAGTTGGAATTAGATCCTAGATGTTTCAGCACCAAAAAGGTGTTTAATGAAATGTTTGAATGACTACTAGAAATTTTTATGCCTAGCGCAAGAGATTAATTCCCTAGGGTGATTATTGATAGTAATGAATTGGAATTTATTGTATGTTTGGTTATGTTATAGTTAATGAGAATTAGGTCTAGAAGTGATTGAACTTGATTGTTATTATCATGAGAATGAATTAGTAAAGTTTTATGTTTATTTTCTAGGGATTAGCTCTTTGTGAGTTTGTTAAGCATTCCAGATAGACTAAGTTTACTGCCAACCAATTATTTCTATCCTTAGGACTTTATTGTTCTTTTTTTGTTTCTAATTCTTGCATTTAATATTTTGTTCTTACTGCACTCGTTCTAGCACTCGATCTTGGTTCTTATTTCGCTAGTCTGTTTGCTTACTCGTTTGCATGATCGTTTAGTAGTTCTTGTTCTGAATCATTCTAGTTTGTTCTAATTTGCATCTGTTTTGTAGTTTAGTCATGCTTAGTAGTACTGACTTTAATTTGTTTAGTTTATTGCATTTCTGTTTCACCCTAGGTTGATAGTTGAAACTCCCATCTCTAGATTGTCTTAACTTGTATTCATTGATTGCATCTTGATTGTTTTGCATCTCACCCATCATTGATTGAGACCTTATATACTACACTGCATAAGGTTAATTTAAACCTTGTAATGTCCCGACCGCCACCTCTTAGTGGGTCCCATGTCTACTCCTAATTCATAGGTCCACCTTCCTTAATGGGTCTCACATCTTCTCACTAGGTCCATGAGCCCATCCATATCCGACGGTCGGATTGCTACGTCTGGGAGGCTTTAAAGACTTGTTACCGTTCCTACAAATCACAACATGATCTTTCCCTGTATTTTTTCCTCACTCGTATTGTTCCGATAATCACTTCCCGAAAGGTCACCCATCCTGAGACTACTCTAGCATAAGCATGCTTAAATCTAGAGTTCTCTCAGGATCCTTGACTGAAAAAATAAGTACACTTTTGGTAACATAGGTAGCCAAATCAATTCTTTTAAGCCTCTCCGCGTGTCCATGAAACTGGGGTGTTACAATTCACGCCCACTAACAGATTACAACATCTTCGTTTTGCATCAAGCCCGTCACCCCTGCTCTTGTGAGTCCCCTCAGTCCACACTCGTTTGGGTTCAGCTCTGATACAAATTGTAATGCCCCGACCGCCACCTCTAAGTGGGTCCCATGTTCACTCCTAGTCTATGGGCTCACCTTCCTTAATGGGGCCCACGTGCTCTCGCTAGGCCCGTGAGCCAATCCGTATCCAACGATCGGTTTGCTACGTCCGGGAGGCTTTAAAGATTTTTTACAGTCCTTACAGATTATCACATGATCTTTCCCTATGTTTTGTCCTCACTCGCACAATTCCAACAATCACTTCCCGGAAGGTCACCTTTCCTGAGACTACTCTAGCTCAAGCACGATTAACTCTGGAGTTCAGGACCCTTGACCGAAAAGATAAGTGCACTTTGGTTACATAGGTGGCCAAATCAATTCTTTTAAACCTCTCTGCATGTTTCTGAAACCGAGGTATCACAATTATGTTCCAATTTTAGTCTTTAGACAGTTGGTTCCATGGATCGACACAAATGTATACTACAGGAGGACAAAGAAGGATTTGAAACAGACATGGATTTTTGAAGTACAAAACTTGGGTCATAGTGCCTCGTTAACATCTTGCACAGCTTCGGCGTCAAAACAAAGCTCCTATCTAACTGCGACTAAATAGAACACTTGGTGACAGGATCTGAATCCGAGGAGTAAAGAGGTGTTATGGTTGACTTCGAGGGAAGCCGGTAATTTTGATATCAAGTTTTGGGAAAAAATATAAAAAATATATGTAAAGAAATACCCTAATATTTAAAGGGTTAACACTAGGCATGCGACTTTGATCCGACGCGAAGCCGCCAAACCGACCCGGCCTGAATTTTCGGGTTTCGGTTCTACCAAATTTAGAGTTCGGTTTAATTCAAAAAAATTGAAAATTTGTTCGGTATCCGATCCGACCCGATTACCCAATTTTTTTTGATAAAAAACAAAAATTATACCAAAGTATAACGTAATTAAACCGGTTTTAACTGGATTTGAACCGATTTCACTCTGTTTCTGGACTTAAACCGGATAAACCCAAGACTAATTCTCACTCAACCCAATCCGAACTGATTTTTTGTTTGGTTATGTTCCGTAGAGTTTTTGAAAACCTAAATACCCGAATAAACATAAAAATCAACCCGACCAGGCTGGTATACCCGAACTCTCAGGCCTACTTAACACTATCTTCTTCTTTTTTTTGGTATCAATGCGAAGAAAAGAATAAGCTTTGTTAGACATAATACTTAAGTAGTGATTTGCCACTATTACAACATCTTTAGACATAAAAAGTATGTCACATATACACTGTGATTACTTTAACCATTTTTAAATGTCATTAAATTTCCGATTGAGATGCAACTACTCTTCAATAATAAAAATATAAACCACCCCCACATTCAAAGCATCTTCTTCTTTTCATTATAGCGATCAAATTACAATGGATTAAAGTATTAGTAAATTAAAATCAATTAATTCACCCTACCTATTCCTACGTCCAATAATTCAGTGTCTAATTCTAAATTATAACTAAAGCTGCAACTGAAGACTAATAGAACCATAAAGATTTATATATAAGTTTAGAACTTCTAATTAACAACTTTTCAATTATGAACTTGAAAGTAGTTGGTGATTAGTTTAATCGAATATCGTTATTCTGTGTGCTAAGTCCAAGAATCAGAGTGCATACCCCATGTGATTGCTATATTTTTTGTTAATTCCCCATTCACACTATACAATTCATCACTTAATCTTCAGATAATCAGAGAATGATTAATACACCTATTATTGGTTCTTTTATTACGCTAATGCTAGAAGAAAATGCATTTTTGAAATGTCATATATGTATTTTACACTAACTCGCCGTTGTATCAAAACTGCTTACATATTTTTGAAATATTATATATGTATCATGTATGAAGAGTCCTTAATTACTTTCACTAAATTGAGAAATTCTTACCAAAAGTGAAAGAAAGTAATTTAGCCACCATATGGAGTCTAACTTAATCGAGAGATTCTGCCTGCAATGCATATTTACCAAGAAAAAACTTACCCGAAACCAGAGATGATCAAGGAAACTGATAAAAAAACTGGAAGCTGGCCAAGGTCAAATGATAATATATTTGTGCAATTGTACAATCCACACATGACCTAGAATTGTATTTGGAAATTTGCAAAAAAAGAAAAGAAATTAAAAGGATATTTTTATATAAGAAAATATAGGAATTGGCCATTTTTTTAGTTTTTGTGCCCCAGGAGTAGGCATATATCCCATAATAAACTTACATCAATTTGCCGACCAAAAAAAAAAAAAAAACTTACATCAATTTATAAGACAAGATATTTTAGTACTTACACACCATTTTTGTACTAGTAAAAACATAGTGTATATAGTCATGAAAAAAATCCGTGACTAAGGCCAAAATTTTGTGGCTATATGAGTGTATGACCAAACAATCACGAAAAGACACGAAAAAAAAATATATCTATACGATCGTGATCTAAAATGTTTTGTGGCTTTACGTGACACATAACCACGGTTAAAGTACGCGTAATTTCGTAGTTTTGTAAGAGTGTTCGGTGACTAATTTGTAAATAACTACGGAGTGACTGTGATCCCGACGTTACTATACCATAAGTCTACTTGTATACACATGATGAATTAGTCGATCTAGAGATGAAATGTTTATTCTAAGCTATGGAAAGTTTTTTTTTTTTTTGTGGGGCAAAGCTATGAAAAAATTACATTAAAATAGTTGGTTGATCATCGAATCATTGGTTGATTACGGATTAAACCGGTCAAAGAAAACATGAGAGGAACGTAAGATTTAATTTTCAGAAATCACAACTTGATCCCACTCTACTATAATATTTGTTTGCAAATCCCTCCTCTACTCCAAAGACAACAGAGAGATAAAGACATAACACCTCACACAGCTGGTTAACATTACCAAATATCAAATCGAAAAGAATCTAGGAATGAAGGTGATGTTGACTTATTAGCAAGTAACAAAATATAAAAATCAGAGTTTCGTAATTTTGATAAATTAGATTATAGTCCATCATTACGAATTTGATTAATTATCTACAGGTTACTTTCTGTCTAATGATATTTGTCGGAAAGTTCTTTGTCCTAAAGTTTATGATGTAAATAATTAGATTTAGATAAGATTGCTTACTATTTGTTGTAAACTAGAATACTTGATATTAATTAACCAGAAAAATATTAATTATGTGGAATAGTTTTGTTTTCAATAAATACTAAAACCATAATAAATTAATAACACTAGGAACTATGATATTTTATTAATTTATAGACTTATCTTTTATCAATATATAATTTCGCCTAAAATAGAGTAGATTAATTATCTTGGAATGTTGTGGAAGGTAACAAACTTACAATGATATTACATTAGAAAAGCAAAAGGAATCCAAAGGAAACCAAAGTGTATAATAGTACAACTGAACCCTAATAATGAATTGGAAGATGACATATATAATATAATTAACATAAGGGTAAAACAGAAAGAAAAAGTAAGTGAAGAAAAAAAGTTACTTTCATAAATGTGTATATATATAAATGGAGATGAGTATATGAATAAATCACATATATTGGTATGGTTATGTACACCCATCAATCCTTTTTTTTTTTTCTTTTTCTTCCTTGAGACCTTGATAAAAATGGTTGATCAAAGCTCAAGTTTCATGTGTTGAGATTCATGGTTGGGGTTTTGTGCCACTCCCATTCCTACAATGCTTTGTAAATCTTCTTCGCTAAACATTTGATACTGGAAAAACACACAAATAAAAAGATGTTATAATCTTTTGACTAAAGAAAAATAGAATCAAGGAAGAAAAAATCATAGAAGGAATTTAAAACCTGAGATATTGAGTCAGTGAATTGGGTAAGTGTTGGTAAGTGAGTGAAGCTTCTGGCTAAGCTAGAGGTTTCCAAAGAGTTCATGGGAGATTGGAGCATCATGTTATTGGGATGTAATTGTGAATTATTATTATTATTGTAAATATTAAGTTGTTGATGATGATGACTTGAAGACTTTGATTGGAGTCCTTCTTCATGCAATCGGTTGTTACTTGATGGAATCATCTGAATAAATTCAAATATATATTAAAACATGTAAAAAATATTGCAGAATATTTAATAGAAAAACACAAAAGGTACTTTTAAAAAGAAAATCAAAAGGCTGCCTGATTAAATGCTAATGTGTCGATTGAACAAAAACAAAAAAGAAGAGGATTTGATATAAGATAATGAGTGAGGTGACAAAACAAAACAAAAAAAAAAAAAAAAAAGCAAAAAAGAAAAGGAATTGATATTGATTAATCTCAAATTATCATTATCAATGGTTGTTAAATTGATGTTAATGTTTAAGGTGACTTACAACATCCTTTGACACAAGAGCGTCCACGTTAAATTCCAGCCTGGTGTCGTTCACTGATGATAACTTCATTGACAAGAACTGCCATTATTAAAACAAACAAAAAAAAAACATTAGAAAATAATTAAAAGAAAAAAATCATTGCAGATAATTAAAATTCGGTGATTAATGAATGAAATGAAACAATTAATTAGAATTTAGATG
>NC_025702.1:8128092-8130415 GCF_000633955.1 Camelina sativa | reverse complement strand
AAATTGATGTTAATGTTTAAGGTGACTTACAACATCCTTTGACACAAGAGCGTCCACGTTAAATTCCAGCCTGGTGTCGTTCACTGATGATAACTTCATTGACAAGAACTGCCATTATTAAAACAAACAAAAAAAAAACATTAGAAAATAATTAAAAGAAAAAAATCATTGCAGATAATTAAAATTCGGTGATTAATGAATGAAATGAAACAATTAATTAGAATTTAGATGAAACCAAATAAATAATAATTGTACCTCAACTTGTCTTTGCAATGATTGTACGTAGTTTATAATTTCATCAAGCATCAGTGCTTTTCCAGTAACCTTTCATCGTATAAACAAAGACATTAATTTTCTAATTACACTAATCAACAGTAGAGTTCATAACAAAAAATTAATCAAAGACTTTTAAATTAAAAAAAAGTCTCACCTTATTGCATCCGGGCACAAGATCTTGAAGAAGCTTCATCCGTTCACCAATCTTCTCCCTCCGAACCTAAACCAAACATTAAAAGAACATATCAAACTCAAATTCTTATCACATCTAATAAACTTCAATCTGAATTAACAATTTAAGCGACAAACAATATAGACCGATTCAGCGCTAGGTCATTTCTCGATGCCTAACTAACGCCTAGCGATTTATTGAAAAAGGCAACAACAACTAATGTTCGAACTAAAAGTCGAACAATCTCGAAACTTTGGTAGTTTCGTTGACTTCGGAGTTAAACCAATTTGACAACATAATGTTGTTATAGGAGAAGTGAAATAATTACTCGTTCGGCGAGGCTGTGACTATCGGTGGCTTGGCCGCGTCGAGCTCGAACATGGATGTAATCTTTAGGAGGCTCAGGTGGTTTAGTGTTATTGCTTTTGTTCCCTTCCCCTTCTTCTTCTTCTACATCATCATCTTCATCCTCTCTTCTCCTTTTTCCTCCTTTTTCGTCTGAGCTTTTACTTCCTTTTCCACTCCAATCTTCTTTCTTTTCCGCCGTCTACGAAATTAAAATATTACAAAAAGTTAATCACTTTATGAAAAAAGCTGACTTTTTTAAGAATTGGGTTCTTCGAATAAAAAAGCGGTTCTTCCAACATTTGAAAAAGCTTAGGGAAAACAATCGAAATTTTCCGGGAAAAAAGTAAAGTAAGAAACTTTCCGGGAAAATTTTGTGTACCTTTGAGAAACTAGGAGATGGGGAAGCTGTGGAAATGGGATTTTCTTTGGATTTCCCTTTCGGCAGAGCTTTTCTCTTCCGGGAAAATTCGCCGCCGGGAATCATCGGTGCGACTTCCGGTGAAACGAGAGCCTTCAGAGCCGGTGTGCTTGAGACACGTGTCAGTTTCCCGGAGTTGTTGACGACGTTGTTGTTGTTAACCGGAAGATTTGAATTAGTTCTTCCGTTAAAGCTCCGGCTACCAAAGCAAGAGAATCTCGCAGCTCTCTCCGCAAAACCCGGATCCGCTGAGAATTCAGTCAACGGCGTCGTTCTGTTCATCATTATATGAGAATTCGAATTCGACGGCGGCGGTGGAGAGCTCATCGGAGTTGCGTAACACAAGGCGGACCTAGACATCGGAGTTGTTCCTCCGTAGATCTCACGGGAGCTGTTGTGATTCCCTATGTTACCAAGCTTACCAATGAGCTCTCTGATGATAAAACCATCACCGCCACCACCACCGCAACCGCCTGAGAAGTTTGAGTTTGTCGGCGTCGGTGATGAGACTAATGAGCTCAAAGCAGAGTCAAAGATGCTCTGTTGTTGTTGTTGGTCCGTTGACTTTTCCCATAGAAAAGAAGAATCTTGTTGTGGATTTGGATCCATTAAAGCCCAATTAAGCATCATCGCCGATGAAGAAGACGGTGGCTCGAACTCCGACGGTGGTGGGAACTCTGTGTTCATAAACAACTCGTTCTCCATTAGGAATTGAAAAAAAAAAGAAAGAAAAGGAGATGTAGTAATAGTAAGATCCTAAATTACGTAGAAAATAGTCAAATTCACATCAAAGAAAGAGATTTATGAGTTTTGGAGTGTGTCGGAGGAGAAAGAAGAGAAACGTAAAATGGTAGGGGCAATTGCTTAAATGGTCGCTAAACTTGGTTTATATAGTTTGTTTAGATGAAAACATTATATTATGTTTTTGTTTTTATAATCATAAATCATTTAATGAAATTATAATTAACAAAAACAATTAGTATCATTTTGTGTGTTGCACCGTAACGGCCGGAGATTAGGAGTTGTTTGCCGGGTCTTTGACGTTGAGAGATATGTTTTGCTAATAAATATGTAATTGTTTTTACAATTTCGACGTTAACATTATTCTA
>NC_025702.1:8108963-8121276 GCF_000633955.1 Camelina sativa | reverse complement strand
TTAAAGCTCCGGCTACCAAAGCAAGAGAATCTCGCAGCTCTCTCCGCAAAACCCGGATCCGCTGAGAATTCAGTCAACGGCGTCGTTCTGTTCATCATTATATGAGAATTCGAATTCGACGGCGGCGGTGGAGAGCTCATCGGAGTTGCGTAACACAAGGCGGACCTAGACATCGGAGTTGTTCCTCCGTAGATCTCACGGGAGCTGTTGTGATTCCCTATGTTACCAAGCTTACCAATGAGCTCTCTGATGATAAAACCATCACCGCCACCACCACCGCAACCGCCTGAGAAGTTTGAGTTTGTCGGCGTCGGTGATGAGACTAATGAGCTCAAAGCAGAGTCAAAGATGCTCTGTTGTTGTTGTTGGTCCGTTGACTTTTCCCATAGAAAAGAAGAATCTTGTTGTGGATTTGGATCCATTAAAGCCCAATTAAGCATCATCGCCGATGAAGAAGACGGTGGCTCGAACTCCGACGGTGGTGGGAACTCTGTGTTCATAAACAACTCGTTCTCCATTAGGAATTGAAAAAAAAAAGAAAGAAAAGGAGATGTAGTAATAGTAAGATCCTAAATTACGTAGAAAATAGTCAAATTCACATCAAAGAAAGAGATTTATGAGTTTTGGAGTGTGTCGGAGGAGAAAGAAGAGAAACGTAAAATGGTAGGGGCAATTGCTTAAATGGTCGCTAAACTTGGTTTATATAGTTTGTTTAGATGAAAACATTATATTATGTTTTTGTTTTTATAATCATAAATCATTTAATGAAATTATAATTAACAAAAACAATTAGTATCATTTTGTGTGTTGCACCGTAACGGCCGGAGATTAGGAGTTGTTTGCCGGGTCTTTGACGTTGAGAGATATGTTTTGCTAATAAATATGTAATTGTTTTTACAATTTCGACGTTAACATTATTCTACATGAATGTCAAAGTTTAGTATTTTTTGTTTTATGTGGACTCATTTTTAAAATTATCTAATGAAGAAAGGTCTACGACATGCTAATTAAATACCAGGTATGGGATAGATCTTGATCATACAACTAGTAGTGCTCATCGGCGAGTGTTCTTTCTAATCATATAATATATAACATGGTCAAAATATCTCTCGTGTTTTAGCCTCAAGCAGAAGGTTAAAAACTCACTTACCATTATTCGTCTAAACTATATTATATAAAATGGTAAGTGAGTTTTTAACCTTGGTGATCATTTTAATAATAATGTATTATTAAAGTTCAACCAAAAAAGGTTTAAATTACTAGTAGAAATACGGGTTATATAATAAAAAAATTATTTTGATTTTTGTTCTAATATATATTAAACATTGAGCATCTTTTATAATAGAGTTATTTTTTTTGATTGTTTGTAAATACTTTGATTTTGTAATGTTACTAAGAAAGTAAGAAGTAGATACATAGTGATTTTTAACAAAAAAAAAAAAAAGATACATAGTGATTTAGTATGATTTAGATAATTCACATATACAATTACGTATTCTATACACCCTTTACAAAACTACTTATACAATATTGAGTCCTTGACCAAGAACAAAACAACGTTACTCGTTCCCTACTACACAAAATTATTTGAAAAATGTAAAGAAAAATCAAAATTCAAGTGGTCATGATATGCAGTGAGAAAATATATCTATTATCTGATAATGTCAACCGAATTTCCATTTTGAGCATCGATCGACGTCAAGGATGAGTATTAATCGATGCAACTGTGTGGTTTGCACTCGACTTACTTTCAATGTCATTCGATATGGTTTAAGAGGAGAACCTTAGGGCTTTTTTATAAAAGGAAAGTCCTAGAGTGTGGTTTAGCCGTTTGTCGTTTCTAAAAATTAAGTAAAAGAGAAATCTCTGTAAAATCATTCTATTAGTTTTCTGTGCCGATTTCTGGGAGGATATATGATCTGTCCATGGGAGTAAAGATCTGAGGCAAGAGGCGACATAGAAGCGGTTAGTGGTGTGATTTTCATCTTGGTTGTGTCAGAATCATCTTGTTAAGAGGTGAGTGCGGACCACGGCTTATCTAAGCGAGAAGATGTGTGTTTTTGGGTGATTGATTGCTTATGTGTTTGTTTGTGCTTGGTTGTCGTGGTGGTTATGGCCTGTTGAGGTCGGGGATTTGGCATCACAGACGATGTGGCGTTGGTTGAAGCCAGGAGATCGCGTTTGGCGATGATTCGCATGACTGCATCGATCTGTGCAAGGATTGCGTCGGTGGATGTAGTTAGGGATTTGGAGGAGACGCGAGGTTGCATTGATCGACGTAAAGGCAATGCATCAATCGATGCATAGTGTGTGTCGGTTGATGCGAAGGCATTGCATCGATCAATGCAAGAGGTGTGTCGGTCGACGCATGGTCGATCGTGATGACGACGAGTATTGTATGACACATGTGTTCAAAGTTGTCTAGTTTGCTTGCTTTTTTGTATTGTTTGTGTTTGTCTTTTCGCTTGTGTGTATAGTTCAGTAGATTGGAGGATCACCTCACTGAGTATTTCTGGTAATACTCATGCATCTCATTGTATTTGTGGAGCAGGTAAAGCGAAAGTGTGATCGTGGAATCAAGGCAATGAAGAGGAAGATGTTCTAGTGGTTGGACCATGCATATGGCTTCTGTTAGGTTGGTAGATTCAGGTCACGAGAATGTTGCTAGGTTGCTGGTTTAATGCTTTATGACCTCGTTGGTTGATTTATCACTAGTTTATGTTAGAATGATAATTGGTTAATTGGTTATTCATTATTAGAGTTATTTGTTGGGTCGCGAAGTGGGACATCTGCCATCTAGTGAAGGCTGAGCATTAGGTTCTGAGCGGCTTGTTGTAAAGTTCCATTTTTGAGTGCAATTGGGACATCATCACAATGGAATTCGTGGTAGGATTACCTGAGCTTTGTAGAGTTTGCTTACAACAACAACTACCAGGCGAGTATCAGGATGGCTCCTTGTAAGATGTTGTATGTGAGGCCATATCGTACACCGTAATGCTGGACTCGGGTGGGGGAGAGAAGCATATATGGTGCGGATTTTGTTCAGGAGACCCTAGAGAAGATCCGAGTTCTGAAGCTGAACATGAAGGAGGCTCAGGATCGACAGAGGAGTTATGCTGATAATAGGAGGAAAGATCTTGAGTTTCAGGTTGGTGATAGAGTGTACCTCAAGATGGCTATATTGCGGGGTCCAAAAAGTTCAATGGCAAAGACTAATCTGAGTCTGAGGCACATGGGTCCGTTTAGAGTGGTTGAGCGGGTGAGACCAGTTGTATATAGGCTTGAGTTGCTTGATGTTATGCGTGTGTTCTACAAGGTCTTTCATTTGTCGATGTTGCAGAAGTGTTTTCACAGAGAAGATCAGTTGTTGGCTAAGATTCCTGTAGATCTTCAGTCAAACATGACTTTGGAGGCGAGACCAATGTGGGTGCTCTAGAGGGGGATCAAAGAACTTTGGAGGAAGAAGGTTCCTTTGATGAGAGTCATATGGGACTATGATGGTGTAGAAGAGAAGACTTGGGAGCCAGAGGCGAGGATGAAGACAAGATTCAAGAAGTGGTTCGAGAAGCAAGTCGATGCTTGAGATTGCCTATTTTGGGCTACATTTTGCGTTTTAGCTTTGTGCGTTTGTATCTTATTCTCATTATGTATTTTTTCTTGGAGTTGTAATGATTATGACATTTAATGATTAATAATAAGATGAGTATTTTTTGGATTTGACTTGCATTTGCATGAGAAAGGAAATACTGTTGTGATTTCTAAAAGTTGAAAGTTACCAAAAGTGGAAATTTTATAAAAATGATGAGTTTTATGTGAGTTAGAATTTGTCCATTTTTAGTGGTTGTGGGCCTTGGTGACACTTATGTTGCCTTTGTGGCGGGCTATTTAGCCAATTGTGTGGCTTTATGGTGGGCTCTGTAGCCAATTGTGTGGTCTTTGTGGCGGGCTCTTTAGCCTATTGTATGACCTTTGTGGTGGGTTGTTTAGCTAATGTTGCATATTTAGATGGTCATTCGGGATGTGTAGCATGTTTAGGCGGTCTGTTGGGATGTATGGTCATTTTGACGATCCTTCGGAATGTCTTGCCTGTTTAGATGGTCTTTCGGGACGTTTGGTCGTCATGACGATCCTTCAGAATATGTGGTCCTCGTGATGGACCTTCATGATGTGTGGCCTTGGTGACAGTCCTTGTTAGAAAAAAATTTTGGCCTTAGTGGCGGTCCTCTTTAGGACATTTGTTTGGCCTTGGTGGCGGTCCTTTTTAGGACATTTGTTTGGTCTTGGTGGCGATCTTGTTTGGGACATTTGTTGGCCTTAGTGGCGGCCTTTGTGGCATTTTTATGATCCTTATGTGGTCATGAGGTATTCAAGTGCGGGAATATGTGGTTGGTAGGATATTGTGATGTTTTACGCGAGCCACAAGAGAGAGACCTTTTTAGGAGATATGGCTCAAACATGTTCAGAATTGTTTACTCTAAGGACAGTTGATCTTGAACGACTCTTTTGGAGAACTTTAGTTCTCCTAGTACCGTCATATTTGGAGACTTTGTGGCTTGAGAGTATGACTAGTATATCAACTTTGGATGACGATCTGGGGGCAAGTAGTAGGGTGGCAACCCTAGAGACGAATATTAGACTTCCTTTATAGATTATAGCTTTTGGACTTAGGCCCGATGATGAGCCAACATTGTGGCATGCAGGCTAAGACCTGTTGAGCAGCCAATAAAAACTCAAATTTGTGACCTATGAGTAAGGCAAGTCCAAAAGTCGAGAGCAAATAATGTTTGAAGCGTGAGTCTATCGCCTGGAGGTGACTTTTATAGTTTTGGTTAGTGGAGGTGCGGTTCATGGAGACGGTTGCACGGGAGTCCTTGGCCGATGGTTGTTCGAGATTCGAAGACGAATTTGTGTTGGTGGGGGAGAATTGTAACACCCGCGAACCCAATTTCCGGTTTGAGCATCGATTAATGCCAAGGATGGGCATGGATTGATGAAACTGTGTGGTTTGCACTTGAGTTACTTTCACTGTCTCTGGTTCGACGCGTTTTAAAAGGAGAACTCTAGGACTCGCTTATTAAAGGAAGTTCGACGTCTTAGAGTGTGGTTTAGCCGTTTGTCGTTTCTGAAATTTGAGAGAAAGGGAAATCTCTGTAAAATCATTATGTGAGCCTTCTGTGAGTGGGAGTGAAAATCTGAGGCAAGAGGCGAGAGAGAAGCGTTTGGTGGTGTGATTTTTGATGTGGTTGTTTTAGAATTGTCTTCTTTATGAGGTGGGTATGGGACAATGACTTATCTAAGCGATTAGATGTGTGTTTTTGTGTATTTTTGGGTAATTGATTACATGTGTGCTTGTTTTTGCGTGGTTGTCGTGGAGGTTATGGCCTGTTGAGGTCGGATTTGGTATCATGGACGACATTGTGTCGGTTGGAGCCAAGAGATGTCGAGAGAGATCGTGTTCGGCGATGATTCACGCGACTGCATCGATCGATGATTGTGTCGGTCGATGCAGTTAGGGATTCAGAGGAGACGTGAGGTTATGTTGATCGATGCAAGGAGTGTGTCAGTTGACGCAAAGACGATATGTCGATCGATGGAAGGCGTACGTCGAACAATGCGAAGGTATGCATTGATCGATGCAAGAGGTGTGTCGATCGATGTAAGGTCTATCGTGACGACAAGGAGGTTCGATACTTGTGTTCAGAGTTGTCTGGTACGCTTGCTTTTGTGCATTGTTTGTGTTTGTTTTTTCGCTTGTGTGTATAGCCCAGTAGATGGGTGGATCGCCTCACTGGGTATATCTTGTAATACTCACGCATCTCATTGTTTTTGTAGTGCAGGTAAAACGAAAGTGTGATCGTGGAATCAATAAAATGAAAAGGAGGATGTTTTAGTAGCTTGTTTGATATATGTATGAATTTTGTTAGGTTGCTAGAGTCAAGTCATTAAAATATTGCTAAATTTTGGTTTAATGCTTTATAACCTTGTTGGTTGATTTATTACTAGTTTATGTTAGAATGATAATTAGTTAATTGATTATTCATTATTGGAGTTATTTGTTAGTTAATTGATGGTTTATTATTTCTGATGTTTGTATTAAATGTTGCTAGATTGTTAATAATTATGGAATCACTAGTTAACTAAATACTATATTTAAAAGAAAAAAAATTGGGTCATTTCAATTAGAGAAAAAGAGATAAAAGAAAAATATGTACACTCTTTACAAAAACACATTCTTTTAGAAAGCAGTGATCTATTAGAAAAATGCATCATATATCATGTATATAAGTTACATATGGTGAAAATTGAAAAATGTATTGATAAAGAGAGGTGTGTAAATTAACGAGAATTTTTTTTTATGAGGTGTGTGAATTATTCTATGTATAATATGTCCAACTTGGGCGCAGATCCATCCCCTTTAGTCATTGTTTATAGATCCGAACTTATTAAATTGGACAAAATGAAAAGATGAAATAATCAATTATATAACTGTGCTCCTTACAGATAGCAGCTACGTTTATAGGTTAGAGGTTAACAAGAAGAACAAGTAATAACACAAAGGAACATATATAATAGACTTTTCTTATTATCTTTACG
This sequence comes from Camelina sativa, assembly GCF_000633955.1. NCBI lineage: Eukaryota > Viridiplantae > Streptophyta > Magnoliopsida > Brassicales > Brassicaceae > Camelina > Camelina sativa. The sequence continues at coordinate 8,114,682 of NC_025702.1, read as the reverse complement.
AAATTAATTGTGGTTACGTTGGATATACAAATTGTTTACATCTAGGAAACTCATTGATTGAATATTTGTCTAACGAGTTACGACTCATGTTAATATATGAGAAAATTAAAGAAATTAGGTTTGTTAAAGTAAAGTTTGAAAATTGCATTGGGGGTTAAGGTCTTTGGACAAGATTAACAACAATGCGCTGTAGCAATATTTGAGGTAAAGAAAAAAAGCAGAAAACATAAATTTTAAAATTATAAAGATGATGATATGTATAAACTTTTGATAATTTAATGATAAAAAAAAATTAAAATACAGTATTCTTCGAAATAGTCGATCAATTAAAGTTGTTGACAAAAAAAGAATTGAATGAAAAATCTAAAACTATACTACAATTATAATTGACGAAAAATGCATAATTAAAGTAAAAATATTACAAAAACGTATAACATAATAGCAGTCCCTCCATGCGTAGCACGAATTTAATTTACTCTGTTTTTGGATATTTTTGTGATTGTAGAAATTATTTGTTTTTATTTGTTTACTGAGTAATGATTATTAGTTAATACAATATTAGTTAAATAAAAATATTATGTGAGATTTGAGATATGAGGGTTAGTAAAATGTGTATCTTTTTATTTATAATAAAAATTGTAGTTAAAAGCATATCAAAAATTATTATTTAATTGGGTAAAAAATACACTAATTTTTATATCAATTTTTATTGGTCAAAATATTAAAACAGCATGGATAAAATTGGAATATTCACCAAACATTTTTATTGAAAACAAACTAAACCGACAACTAAATCAAAACGGAGGGAGTATTTCATTGTTATAGGAGTCACATAAACTATGTGAGAGTTATAGATATGAAATCATTACATATTAATATGTTTTCTTATATATGTAATATTTCTAAATGTTATTATTAATTATTGATTGCATTATTATAAACACTATGAAAGTTACAAAAATAAGAGTTAGTACAAAATATTGGTTTGATGGGATGGAATAGAAAAGTGAATAAAAATGTGCCAGGTTTATAAAATACATTATTGTGAATTTATAACTAAAAATGTCTATTGTTTAAATATATTCAATTCTCATTTAGTTATTTATAGTTTTTTTTTTATTAAAATAGACTTTAGTTTATTTTAAATGGATTGAAAATGAAATAATTAATGTAATATCAAGATCATGTGAATTATTTATATTAAGGTTGGAAATAAAACTGCCATTTATTACTCGACATTATATATATATATATATATATATATGTATATTATAATCTTATATCTTTAAAGTATTTAATCATCAAATTATTTGTTAAGAGAAATTTTTTTTATGTAAAATCAATTGAATAAATTTGTTACACTAAAAATTTAAAGAAACAAAATGACGCTTGTGAAAGAAGAGAGCATCAAATGACAACCTTTTAGAGCTTGCCAAAAAAAAACCTTACTTTATTATAAGATGATATAATATAGTACGGCTTCTTTCAATTCTTACTCTAAGAATCTGACGCATGTGTCATTTTTTAAAACTTAATCAAATCATTATCTATTTTAATTGTATGTAATTATATCATTATATATGAAAATTCTTTTAAAATCAAATACACATGCAATTATTTATTTTCTTTTATAAATGTTTTAAAATGATTGCATAAATCATCAAAAGATGAACAATAGTAAAGATAATTTGCATTTTTTGAAAAAAAATTCAAGACTTAGTAAGATAATATTTTTGGCGCCGTTGCCGGGGAGTAACTAGCTGCCCATTGAATTTGATAAGAACTCTCGTCTAAGACACTTTGAATTTTTCTTTTGAATTTTTCGATTTTAGTTTTAATTTTCTTGTTTTTCGATAACGTCTATTTTCCCTTTTAGTTTCTGTTTTTTAATTTTGTAGTGCATGACTAGGAGTCAACCCTCCGGAATCGTATCTCCAATTCAAGACATTGATCGACTAGAACGTGAAATAAGAAAACTTCGAAGACATCAACTCATGGACGAAGAAAGGAACCAGGACCAAGGCTTCCTTAACCTCAACCAACCGCTGATACCTCCTGCCCTCAACGAGCAAGGAGAAACGATTCTTGCACAAGGTGGCAATCCCAACCTTGTAGTCGTTGATCCGCAACTCGACCCTGAAGGTGGCCGAGACTATCAACAAGCTCCTCGTTATGCTAATCCTCTAGGCGTGGGAGACAACCTCGATGTTCCTCCTCACCAGCCTGCTCTCATCGTTAATCCACCACTTCCTCAAGTTGGCGGAAGACAACCTGCTTATGTGTACCCTCTAAGACGTGCTGCACCCAACCATACCATAGCCGATTATGATGCTCCTAACCAATTCGTTCAAGACCGCTCTGCTATCCTCATCCTCCAAGACGTGATTACGTGATTAAACCTCAAATTATTGGTTTGGTGAAACAAAATCAGTTCCATGGCCTTTCTACTGAACATCCGATGGACCACATTGATCTCTTTGAAGAAATCTGCTCTACAACAAGAACCAATGGAATTCCCGAAGATTACTTGAAGTGTAAGCTTTTTCCTTTCTCTCTAGCCGACAAGGCTCATAGATGGTTAAAGTCTTTACCTCCTGGATCGATTACTAGCTGGGAAGAATGCAAGTCAGCCTTTCTTAGCCACTTCTACACCAAGTCTAGATCCAACTCTCTTCGCAACAAGCTGTAAAGTTTTCAACAAGGACCGATCGAAATTTTTTATGAAGCATGGGAACGTTTCAAGGACTATGAACGTGACTGCCCCATCATGGTTTTGCTCAAGGTAACCTCTTAAGTACCTTCTATAGAGGATTACACCCTAAGTATCAACTATCACTCGACAACCTTTCTGCAAGTAGTAGCAACACTTGCACCAATTTTGATAGAACCATCTGTTCTAGCAATTCCGACTCTAAGGAGATTGCTGACCTCAAGAACATGATGAACCAACTTCTTAGGAACCAACAACGTGGAGTAAACTCTTGTGAGACTATTAACAATGGGAACATGGAGCCTTTTCAAGAAGATTCTTATGACCAAGAAGAAGAAGTCAACTATGTTGGTGCTCAAGGATACTACCAAAACCGAGGGTACAACAACAACTTCAACAACAATTTTAGAAACACTTCTAACCTTTCTTATAGGAACCCAAATGTGGAGAATTCCCAAGATCAGAATTATCCTTAGCAAGCTAACCGCTTTCAAGGCAACAACTTTGGTGGAAACAACAACAACAACTTTCAGCCGCGAGCCCAATTCAACAACAACAAGTCGCCTTTCCAATCCAGACCAGCCCAGGCGCCTACCTCTCAAGCTGATGCCAACGTCGACATTAAGATGCAAGAACTCCTTGTTGCTTTTCAAAAGCAATCAAGAGAGATCAACTCAAGGATGGACAACATCTATACCGAACTGAACGGGAAGTTTGAAAGCATTTCTATCCATGTCAAGAAGCTTGAAACTCAAGTTGCTCAAACCACTAATGTTGTTCCATGCCAAGTTGGTGTACTTCCGGGAAAACCCGAAGAGAATCCTAAAGGATATTGCAATGCTATTTCAGCCGTACCAGCCCTCACTTACCGTGACGCCAAGCCTATGGTACCACTCTTTGACTCTTATGAAGATGTTATTCGTATGACATGTTCATTTGATGAAGAAACCGCTAGCCACTACCCCTTAAGGAGACTACCTAAAGCTGAAGACCCATGACGCTTTGTTTGCTCATGCTCCATAACAGGCATTGAATTCTCTAACTCTCTTTGTGATTCTGGTGCTAATGTTAATGTTATGTCAAGAAGTGTAGCCGATACACTGGGATTGCGAGACATATCTCCATCCAACCTCAGTTTAGTCTTTGGAGACTCATCACAAAAGGTTCCCGACGGATCTTTTCGAGACCTACAACTTGTAGTAGGATATTGCATAGTCCCTACCGATTTTCACATTCTAGATATGGAAGACAAGACAGAGAGACCATTAATTTTAGGAAGACCATTCCTAGCTACTGTTGGAGCTATCATAAACCACAAGTCAAAGAGGAAAATATTTGCTAACATCAACTAGAAGAAGTCATATCCGACTATCTCCAAGCCGAAGCCACGGCCGACCTACTCACTACATGAAGAGCCGATGGACCCTAACATAGACAAGATGAAGCAATTCGACCAAGGAACATCCACAAGTACCAACAACCTGCTACCCAAGCCACCTAAACCGCCTAATCCACCACAAATTTCCAAGATCAAGATCATAGATCCTCCTGAGCTAAGTAGAGAGAGCAAGGAACAGATCCAAGAAATGATAAAGCATACTAAAGAAGTTCTTCTTCATGCAAAAGTTTTTGAAACTTCTGCAAAAGGACAACTTGTTATTGAAGCTGGACTAGACTATCAAGATATAAAAGGAGCCGAAGGAGCATTGATTCCCAAAGATGACTTTTCTCAAGCCTAACTTGGCTGCCACCGTCGAGCCAACGACGTTAAACAAGTGCGCTTCTTGGGAGGCAACCCAAGCTAGTAAGTATTTATTTTTAGAATTTATTTTACTTTTCATATTTTTGCATTTTAGTTTCAGGTTTATAAAAAAAAACACAAAAAACACAAAAAAATAGAAAATAGAAAAGCCAAAAAGAAGGAAGAAGAAGGTCCATGGATTGGCAACACACCATGACTAGTGGCAAGAACCACCTACTGACCGGCCATGTTCAACTTGACCGATGTATGCCGAAGGCGACGGATCATCACCATCCTTGAGTGATCAATGCCGAGAGTCCCCACCAGCCGTACCACTTGTAGCCGATGCCATGTCCCGTGTACCATGACCGTACCTGCTGCTTACGTCCGCGACCATTCATCTATGTGCCGCGAGACAACTCCAAACCACCACCATCCTCACCACCTACTATCACCATTCTTTTTACTTAGGTATGTTTTTATTATTTTAATTTCTCATTATTATTGACGGTTTTAGGTTTTTGTTTCAAGGAGGATGCATTTAGAGATATATCAAATAGAATTCGATTGGACTTAGCCTAGTTCAAACTCGATGTCAAGCAACCAAAGGAAGTACAAACGGTTAGTCACCACATTTTCATTACCACAGCCGAACTCTAGACTATTTTGGGCAACCATAAAATGTCTAAGAGTCGACACAAACATCATTTCATCAAGGTGACATTGTTCTTAAACCCTAAACTTTTCCTTATGATTTTTAATCCTCATCTCTTTCTTTTTTTTTTTTTCCACCGAGGACGGTGTGATTTAAGTCTGGGGGAAGGATATTCCATCCTATACTAATGCTACTTTCTATTTTGTTGACTTGAGACCTTTTTCCACTTTTTACATCAATAATTTTGAAGTTTTTATCGAGTCACATTTTTTTTTATTGAGTCAATACTAGTAGGGGACTATGATCTTATTCTAAAGGTTTATTTGATTTGGATTAACACTCTTATGACTCTTGATTATGCTTGACAACAGAACCAAAGTTTGGAATGACTGTGAGCCGACTCAACAATCCCCCAAGTCCCTATTCGATGAATATTCAGATGATCTAACATTGTCTCTAACTTTTATACGACCTAAACCGGACTTAATTATCAAGCCATGGGAATTGCTATACATTGGACTAGATCTCTACATTCAAGCCACACAAGACATTGCAGTTCTTCAAATGTATGGTCCCCTCTCTCTTCCCTTCAATACTAAAAAAAAAAAAAGAG
>NC_025702.1:8002342-8108487 GCF_000633955.1 Camelina sativa | reverse complement strand
AAAGAGAATAAAAGATGAGATGATTTTGATCAGTTTAGAGAGGTAGGTAAATTACCTGTGACCTCATTATTCTACTCTTGAGTCAAATGATCACACAAAGCTTGGAAGCGAGGGGTAGGTAAATTATCGATGACCCCAGTATTCGCCTACACCTTTGATTAAAAAAAAAAGAGAAGTGAGAAAAGGGAGAGGAAATGAATCATATGAAGAAAGTCTTGGCTTGAAGAGAGTCTGCAAGCCATTGATCGATTTTCCCTTGGTAATATTTCACTTTTTATTACTGCTTTAATTTATGTAAAGAGATGACAATGGAGATTCTGGAGACTCTAAAGAATTGTGGGATCAAGGAGAGTTGATGATTCTCATGGTGGATTACAAATGGAAGTTCCTAATGTCAAGCCGATGAAGAGTGCAAAGACAATATCCCCAAAGATAAGTGAACTTCCAGTATTTTCAAAACCTCTTTTCCATGATTTAGTTTGATTATTTGCTTGAGGATAAGCAAAGACTAAGTCTGGGGGAGTTGATAACATCATTATTTTACTCATATTAGCTATAGTTTTCATATGCATTTAGGAAGAGTTTGATATGATTTCAATGCTTTAATGTCTATTATCAAGTATTTCAGGTTTGAAGAAGGTTTTACAGGTTTTATAGCAAACAGGACCAAAAGACAAGGAAAATACATTTTAAGAAAGTTTCAGAGCTTTATAGTACGGGTTACTTTTGAAGACTTTACACAACTCAAAATATATCATGCTTGGTTTCTATGGAAAGCTGGAAGAGTCATTTTTCTCCTCAAAGTGGAATCAAGTCAATCCATTCATTCATCCGGAAGTTATGCCCGATTTACCGAGACATGTTATAAACTGACGTAAGAAGAACCGACCTACGGATGGGCTTTCATTCAAGGCCTGACCAGCGACCATCACCACGGGCCAGTCCAAGCCTCCTCCACGGTCCAGAAGCCTCTTTCGCCGCCCCTTGTCCTGCACTTAACAAGAGAAGACGTTTCTATCCTTACAAAACCCTAACCCTAAACAAAACCCTATAAATACTCTTAAGACCTAGAGTTTTGAGGTGTGCTTCCTTTGTGCCCCTAAGTTCTTCATCCACGCAACAATCAGCCGACCTAGAGACGACCAGAGACTCGTCTACCGCCGTTGAAGCTCGTCCTCTCTCACCCCCTCTTAGAAGCCATCACCGAAGACACCAAATCTCTACTCTTCCTTATTTCTTTCATACTTACTTTGCTTTTGGGATCAAGTTACTTTTGTGACAAATAGAGAAGTTTACTTTGAACCCCTTTTTGTTTATTGATTCGTTTTTGATGTTGTTCTATATAATATCAATGTCGTTTTTTAGCATCATGAGCGAGTAGTTTTATTTGTTGGGTTCTATGGGGTGATTCAAGGGGAATTCATAGGTTCGCTTCAATTAGGTTGTTAGATCTTATTTTCGGTTTTATATTAGAGTTCTTTTGGGACATCTTTATCTTAATGCTTATGCTTGGATTGATCACCAAGTACTGATATAGAGAACGGGAGCGCTAACCGCGTTATCCTACTTCTCCGAACTAGTGTTATACCAAAGCCTTGCTCGTAACCTGCGTAAGTTGAGTTGCGAAGTTTGGTGAATGTATCGAACTTGTTTAACTAGCTGGTTGACATGCGACGTTGCCTGCGAAAATTGAGTAACGGAGTGTGAAGACTTTAGACTTTCATTCTTTGAGAATTGCTTGTTAGTTCATTAGTGTTTCGTAGTTGAGAACCTAGACCGAAAATTAGTATTTACTTGTTAGATCTTACACTTAATATTGCCCAGAACCATGAAAACCCTAAGATGACTCCCAAAACGCCCAACGCCTTAGTCTTATAGTTTGAAACTGCTTTAATTTACATTTTATTTATTTGCAATAGTTATTAGGAAAACCAAAACCCCAATCTCTTCTTTAGTCTTAGCCATATTTCTTTCCCTTTTAATTCAATTTGTGCTTGCTATTACTCTCTGTAGGATCGATCCTAAAATACTACAATTGATTAACTGTGCACTTTCAGTCGTCGTGTAGTCTTTTCAGGTAAAAGATTTGGAGTGAAATTCTACACACATCACCGAACAACGATACTATTGTTATCGGTGTTTTGTTGTCTGTTGGAGATTGAATCGAGGATAGTATAGAAATTTAGTGTTTTAGTTTTCACAATAGCGTTTGACCAAAAAATATGTTTTCACAATAGTCTCAAAGAGGATGTGTTTGTATGGTAATAAGTTGTTTTTAGAAAACCAAGCTTTATAGAATGTTTGAGCCTTTAGGGGAGAGAAAGAATTGAAATCAAATATTCATGATCATAAATTCGAAAGTGTTTCAAAATAATAAGTTAAAAATGAGAAGTAATATAAACAAAAATGAAAACTGAGGAAAGTAATGGGTAGATATATCAGGCAGTGTAAAAAATCATGGTATTATTTCAAATCAAAACATAACTGATTGTGTTCATAATATTCTGAAATGCCTAATATGAAAACTTTTAAATTTTATGTAATTCAAAAATACCATAACTTTTGAAATAATAAATGTGAATCAAACAAAATAATTATAGAATTAGATCAAAACCATCTCACAATCTTATGTAATTTTCCCAGAAGTAAGCTCAAAATTTTAATTATATATATATATATATATATTTTAAAAAAGTTAAACTAATTGACTTAAATAATACCATTCCACCATCTTACTTAAATTTGATTCTGCTTGTGACCGTGAAAATTAAGATTCAAATACAGAAATTAAACCCAAAAATTCAAACCCATAAATTTAATTTAATGTTGGTATAGTTCCGAGATGAAACCAACCACAAACTAATATATGGTGGTTATAGATTCTTGGAGACTGCATGTGTTTCTGATTGAAGAAGGGAGGAAGAAAATGTTGATGGTTTGTTTTTTTGGTTTTATGAGCCTGTAGTTAATTAACCAGGTTCAAACTACAAATGAGTTTAGTTAATTAGGTCTAAACTAAAAAATACAGGTGTCAGAAATATAGTAAGTAAGTGTCATTTTCTTAGCCAAAGTTGAGAAAAACCTTATCATATTATATATTATATATGATATGGATTTCACATATTACTAATTGAAAATAAAGTCAAAGAAATAATAGGAAAATAATTTAAATTATTACATATTTCTAGCGAATTGGAAAGGAAATTGAAATAAATAATATTTTGTTAATTAAATCATGACCATGGTTAAATCTTTGATCGGTAGATTTGCTATGTGTCACGGTCTATTAATTACTAACTATGAGAAACCAACACTACAAACAAAAAAAAACTTTGAGAAGCCAAAACATAACATATTTAACTATTATTTTGTTCATCTAATATATGAAACGGGAGAGACGCAACGATTCGTATCCTAAACAAAAGTCCATGGAGTTTCCTCCTTCAATTTTCGAGCTTTCTCAAGTTGAATATCTTTTTGAAGGCGGTTTTCCTTATGCGACCTAAACCCAATAAGCTCATCGAATGTGACGTAGAAGCTATCATAAAAACACCTTAACTCATAAGCAAGAGAATCACCGGGCGTAAGCATTACATGGAGACGTCCTCGAATACGTGCACCGGCATGAGGGTGAGCACATATGACTCTTGATTGGTCATAGTAAGTCTTGAGACGAAGTAGATAATTCGGAGTATAACTGACGATGAAATCCCGAGTTATTAATTCTTGAATCTCATTCTCAAACCCAATAAACTCCATACGTTTTGTCTTGAGGTTCAAGTAAATACAGACAGTAGAATCCCAAATCCTTAGAAGCAGCCCTTCCTTCAAAGCACCGACCATATGTAATTTGCTTGTACACTTTTCATAGCCGCGGCAGAAGTGTCTCACTTTGTCTCTGAACACGTTGGCGTCAAATCTGTAGTCCAAAGACCATTCTCCTCTCGCCTTATCTCTCAGTGTCCACAACCCTACACACTCCTCGGAAGAAAAATCCACCATGGCCAAGGTCCCTCGAAGATTAGTGAGGCGGAAGAGTTGGACGAAAGTCCTCTCGATGATAGCCGGGTGAGAAAACCACTCAAATGTCTCCATCTCCAGGCTGAAACGTAGGACTATGGGCTTCCAATTTATAGTTTTCAACAAGTATCCTCTCCGAGAGTGTAGAAGAGAACATGTACAAGCCGCCTCGGATCCCTGAAGTATTTGCAAGAAAGAAACAATTATTGTTAACGCTATATTTTATGAAAATAAAAACCCAAGTTAATACTGAAGACACTCACATCGCTTATGGTGGCCGTCCGGTAAACATATCCACTAATGGTCACCGTTGAAGAAGAAAAAGAAACGTGGCCGTAAGGAAGACTGGAGGCCGAAGAGGAGATGTCTAAGCTCCTCCATTTTGAGTCTGTTCCCCTCAGGTTGAATAATTCGGCCACAAGCTCATGCTCTTCTGTTTCCCAAACACTAATGATCTTGTGAGTTTTTCCTTTGGGATCATATCCGAATCCTAGAGGCTGTTTCCATGAGTTTTCGTCCATCTGTTCTGGTATCTTCATAGCCTCTTTCGGTATAGGGTTGAAGACATACGGACGACCCGAATCACTTCTGGTTAGAATTAGTCCCTTCGAGCTTATAGGGTGAAAATAAGATTGTATTTGTTTGCAAGGATAATTCCAAAGGTGTCGATCGTCCACCTTTAGCACATTTGCTTCATCACTCTCTTCGGCCAGCCTCGTCTTACACATCCACATCTTATAAAGGAACTCACCATGATTTCCACAAGTGAGCAATTCTGGAGGTTCACCGCCATCATGATGATGATGATCATCATGAAGATGTCTTTCCATGAAACAACGAGAGTCTATAACACTAAGAAACGTCTTGGAGACACAACGGCAAATCAATGCTTGTTTCCCTGGTAATTTCCTTAGAATCTCCATTAGAATCTCTGTTGGCAGTTCCTCTATTAAGCTTCTACTTTCACGACCCTTCTCTTTTCCTCCCCATATCACCCAAGACATTAGCTTCGTAATCATTTTAATCTTCTCTCTATCACTTGGACCGAACACCAAAATGGTTCTTCATATATCTGTGGAGTCGGAAAGAACTGATTCCTCTAATTAGGGAGCCACAAATCTCTCTCTTACTTTATTGTGGTTCCAATTGAAAGCTAGATATAGTAAACAATGCAACTTGATTTTGACTCTCGTATCCCAAAATCTTGGTTATTCGACTCTCAAATAAACTTTACTATAGTTAGCATGGATGAAAAAAAAAATTCTGTTAAAAGAAAAAACTTTATCAGTTACACCAAATATTAATTAGTGTTACATCCCAATTAAATTGGCNTTAAATAACGACTATTTTTACGACTAATTCTTTTACCGACTAAAGATTTACGACTACACGTTTTAGTCGTAAACAGCAAATTAGCGACTACTTAACGACTCTTACTTCAGTCAGGAATGGGCCATCCATGCACGTTGTCTTTTGCTTGTTCCTCCTATTATATTACACATCCTTAAAAAAAACAATTGAGTATTCACAAAGGTGATCCTCTGTTAAATGTCCTCATTTTTTGACACAAGTAAATGAAGTAAACAGAAATTCTGATAGATTATCAAAATGTAACTTGCTAGAGATTATAAACCAAAAAGCACATTAACTAAGAAATCTGCTATTACCATGTAAATTATGTAGTAGTCAAGTAGATTAGGTGCGTCCAACATAATTATTTTACTTCAACATTTTAATAGCCGTAGACTCATGTTAACATTGTAATAACCATAATTTGGTTCTCTTAACAATCATATAACATGTCAATCTCTCAGGTGGTGCTGGTTCAAAACGTAACCATTTCCGTGCAACTTGGTTAAGTGGTGGCAATCGTAAGCATATATCTCAAAGTGGAGAAGATTATAAAACTTAATTGTGAGTAGATTGGAAAGTATTGAGAGATAGATTGGAATAACAGCGAAAGTAGTTAAGAAACTGTCGTCTGTGGCTGTGACCATGGAGGGATGGAGAAGGAACATAGAAGGTTGAAGTCATCGTTTTACGACTTAATCAGATTAAGGTAATATGCCTCTGGATCCATTATAATCCTAAATCTCAAATTGGATACTTTATGTGCAGGAGTTTTACTAATTAGATGAGCCTAGCAAGCCTCTGATTTGAATGAGACTAAACCACTTCTTCTATTTCTATAACTAAAAAACTTGATAAACTAACCGACAAATTCAAGAACATGGCTAAACAAAAACGAGACTGAATATGAACTATACAGAATATACTTCGTGTTTGGATTCTGTATCCAAAGTTACAACAATGGTGATCTCTTGATAAGAGACTTTTATGAGGGCTGAACCAATTGTTCTTGAGGAAGGAGGCTACACAATTGCTGTCGAACACGCGATACCAGTTGAGATGCTTCCTTGTCAAGTTTCAGCGTGTGTCTCCGTACGCTCTGTTCATCACACACAAACAAAAGAAAACCATCAAGTCAGGCAACTTTCATGCACCTTTCAAAAATGTATTGTTTCGATCTTGTTTTGTACCTCGGAAGCCCATAAGCAGTCATGTTCCTTACGCGGGATTATGTGAATGTGTGTCTGAGAGAGAAAAAATATAAGGAACTGTTAGTAGAAACTTCCCTCCTCAGGAAATAAGAGAAATAGAAAGTTGAGGAAGTCAGCATGTGCTTACGTGAAATATGACTTGTCCAGCTGCTGCGCCGTTGTTAACCAATAAATTAAATGAATCTGATAAAATAGTTTTTGATCAGGATCAGAATCAGAATCATCTACCTAAAATTGGTTAAAGGATTCCAGAAGGAATGGCAAGATTACTTTAGAAGATTGCTATAACGAGATTGCTATGTTAACATAAAAAGAAGAAGAAACTTAGTTCACAAGCCAGGTAAGGTATTCAATGGTTGCGTAAACTAATGATGAGACAGATAAGGTCTTGAACAAAAAGCCTTGTACTCTTTTGTATAAGAATAACTATGGTAGACATAGGTTATGCGGTCCTTCTATAAAAGATGAGCAAAGAAATGGGGTTTGAGATCATCGAGAGAACGGGTTCCTAAGGGAAAGTTCCATTATCAAAATGTTAAGGTTCTGACAATTTCATTACTAATATATATATATATATATATATATATATATGTAAAGACAGTTCTTATAATCTGATTGTATCAGAGATGGATACAGAAATGAAAAACTTATAGAGCATACCACTGTCAGTAGCTTTCACGATGGCGTTACTAATAAGAGGCACTTTGGAACACATGGCAGCAACGACCTGCATTCTCCTTGGAGGAGACCTATAATCAAAATCTTATACGCATATACAAATTTTCTATACTAAAAAATGGAACAAACACTTGTAACATACAAGGTGGTAGGAAGGTGGAACTTACTGAGGGAGGAGTTTCCTCTAATGTTGGATAATGTAATTTGGGAATAATAAGGGAGTGCCTGAAACACCAAAAGAACAAAAGTTCATACACTTGTAACAAAATGCAATCCATCAATCAAGATGCTAACCAAATTGCACCAAGTAATCAAGTACACACAAGTATATAACAGAGCATATGGCAAAACCAATCTCAGTTTTGATTGTTCTTTAAAAAAAAAAAAAAGAATCAAGATTTGTTGACTATATTACCCATTGCTTAGTGGATTAGTATCCAGTATACACAAACACATATCATCCTCGTACAACTGCATCAAAAGAGTTTAGTTAGTTTTTTTAGTTCTCTGTGTAAAGAAATTTGAAGAAACAGAGAGAGTTTTAAAAACCTTGAGACATGGAGACTCGCCACGGATAATCTTACAGAAAACGCAGTCGTTTGGGAGATTGGATGGTTCCACTCTGCCGTCGTCGTCGGACGAACCAGAGCTGCAACCGGAGACCCTGAGAGTCGGGTCTCGGGACGGGTTCGGACCAGGTGGGTTGAGGTGTGAACAGAGGATCGCAAGCCTTCTAGCTTCCATTATCTGAAGTTGAACCAAATAATAATAATAATATGATTCTTTTGATTCCGGAAAAGAGCAAATAATAATGACTTTTTCTTTTTTTAAATGACCTAAAAAGATCGAAATTATTAAATTTTGTTTTTATTTAATTTAATTAATGAGGATGAAGATTGAGAGGAGAAGAGTGGATCATGTTTTGTTTTATCCACAACCATCCATGTGATGAGACATTCATTGTGTCACACAGTTCACTGTTTTATATTTTTTCTTCATTAAGAATTCATAAAAATCTCCAAATATGGTCATTAGATCCTGTAGAATTTAGATTTAAGGGAAATTGTAACTTTTTTTTTTTGGGGGAATTGTATAAGTTATGACTATTTAAAAGAATGACATATTTGTTATTTAAAGTTGCAATTATAGAGCAAGATCGATATGATTCCTTGAAGAATATTATACAACGTACAACGGGATATATAGGCTAGATAAGATCTTTAACAGCTGTACGTAACAACGAGATGATATTCTCTAATTATAACTAAGATCATAGAGATACAATATTATTTCTATACGTCCCCTCAAGATAGACGACGAGAAAAGAGACCAATTTTGGACAAATTAACTAAAAAGAAGAGAACGAGAGACCGGCTTTGTTAATGCATCTGCCAACTGATCCTTGGTAAACACACCAGAGACTCGAAACAATTGGACCAATTCGCGAACAAAATGATAATCTAAAGCCACATATTTCATTTAGAAATGAAACACAGGATTACCAGCAATATACATTGCTCCTACATTGTCACAATATATGACAGACTGCGTTACAAACTTGAAGCCTAGCTCCCGTAATAAAGACACAACCCAACAGAGCTCTGTGACAGCAACAGCCCGATATTCTGCCTCTCTAGAAGACACAAAAACAGATTTTTGCTTCTTAGAAGACCAAACAACATGATACCATTAAAACGACCGGACCCGTTTTTTTATAATAATAATAATATGATGGGCTGAATCGAGAGGCTAGGCCTGTTTGTGTGAGACGGCCAAATCCACGTTACAAGGAATAGACGGCTTGAGTCGATTCTATAGTTTTGGTTTTATTCCTTTTATTTTCAGTTTTATTTTGGAAGTTTTATATATTTTAACATTATCATTCTTAGGATTTTTTCTATATATTTGGAAGAGAACCAAAGAGAGAGGAATAAGATTTGATTATTGAGAATTCTTGTGTTGATTGTTCTTTAAGCTTCTGATTGGGACTTTAACAATTGGTATCAGAGCTTGTATCTTGCTTGAATCGGACCACTATGGTATCAAGCATGAGCAACAAAGAAAGGATTGAAGATCTCGAATCCAACTTTGTTGAACTGAAGGAGGAAGTGCAGCAGATGAACCAAGGGTTTGATGGGAAGTTTGAGATGATGGAGGCTCCAATTACTAGGCTGACGGAGGTGTTGACGACTAAACATGAAGAAGATGGTAGCACCACACGACCAACCAAGAGGAGTGGTGGGCGTGACCAACAACTTCAAGCTGTTAATCGCGGAGACGTCATGAACCCGTTCGCCGACAGGAGAGTCGTGAAATTAGAATTTCCACGTTTCAACGGAGGTGACCCAACAGCTTGGTTAAGCAAAGTCAAACAATATTTTGACTACAACAACACTCCAGGAGAGCAGAAGGTCGGGTTTGCTTCATATCATCTAGAAGATGAGGCTAATGAATGGTGGCAAGCGACGGCTAAGGCGTTGCATGAGGATGCGGTCACCATAAATTGGCAAGTTTTTGAGCAGGAACTATGGGTACGTTTTGGACCTGCTGAAGGGGAAGATTTCGATGAAGCCTTGTCAAAAATCCAACAAACGGGAACTGTACATGAATATCAAAGAGAATTTGAGCGACTGCAAAATAAAGTCGAAGGGTGGACATAGAAGGCGTTAATCGGAACGTATGTGGGGGGACTTGACCCTACTATCGCAGATAGTGTGAGAATGTTTAGGCCTAAGACGTTAAAAGAAGTTTTAAACTTGGCAAGAATGAAGGATGAACAAGTTCAACGCCAACGAAGGAAGACAAGTTACAAAACACCGATGCAAAAATCTTTCACACCAATGCCAACTAATCGAACAAGTCAGTATAAGGAGCCCGAAGCACCACTAAAGGAGGCTGTTTCGCAAACTCCACGAAGGTTGAGTTGGGATGAGCTTAAGAGGAAGAGAAGTTTGGGATTGTGTTTTAGTTGTGATGAGAAATTTATACCGGGACACAAGTGCAAGCAACCTCACTTATTCATCATGGAGGGTGAAAACGATGAGGAAGAGGAGGGTGATGGAGAGGGAACAAGTGAAGAGACACCTGAAATCTCTGTTTATGCATTAACGGGATGGAGTGCACCACAAACTATTTGACTTAGAACAAGGATCGGAAGACGCTCTTTGACAAAACTAGTTGATAGTGGGTCTACACACAATTTTGTGAGTGAAAAATCTGTTCGTGAATTGAAGCTTAAGATGACGCCCATAAAACCTTTTACGGTGAAGGTTGCCGACGGAAAGCCATTACAATGTCACGGGAAGATTGAGGGGGTGAACGTATTGGTAGGAGAGGTCAAATTCACAACGAAGTTGTATGCGCTACCTTTGGCGGGGCTGGATGTTGTGTTGGGAGTGCAATGGCTAGGAAGTTTAGGTCCCATTGTGTGTGATTGGAAGGCACAAACTATGGAGTTCACGTGGGAAGGTGGAAAACATAAACTTGTGGGGTTGCAGCCACACTTCCAAGCCGCAGAGTTACAAAAGGTGGAGAAGGAATCTCATCAAGGGCAAGCTATGTTTGCGATCCAAGTTAACCAAGAAACGGAGAAGTCGCTTGCTATTTCTAACGATATATGACCATTGCTACAAGAGTGTGATGACCTGTTCGAAATACCAACAAAGTTACCTCCACCTCGGTCGATTGAGCACCATATTCCGTTGAGAGAAGGGACAGTTCCGGTAAACATACGACCATATAGGTATGCTCATTTTCAGAAGGACAAAATTGAAAGGCAAGTCAATGAGATGTTAAAAGTAGGGATCATTCCTACAAGCTCGAGCCCTTTCTCATCACCGGTTTTGCTAGTGAAAAAGAAAGATGGTACATGGAGGTTCTGTACTGATTATAGAGCGTTGAATTCCATAACGATTAAGGATCGATTTCTAATTCCTACGGTGGATGATATGCTAGATGAGCTACACGGAGCCGTTTATTTTACTAAGTTGGACTTAACCGCAGGGTACCATAAAGTGAGAATGCATCATGAGGATATTGCAAAGACAGCTTTTTGGACGCATAATGGGCATTATGAGTATTTGGTAATGTTGTTCGGCTTGTGTAACACACCTTCTATGTTTCAGGCTCTTATGAACGACATTTTCCGTCTAATTCTACGACAATTCGTCCTTGTCTTCTTTGATGACATTCTCGTTTATAGTTCAAGTTGGGAGGAGCATCTTGGTCATCTTGAAAAGGTTTTCTCGATATTACGACAACACCAACTAGCAATTAAGCTTAAAAAGTGTGAGTTTGGACAGATCGAATTAGAGTATTTGGGACACATCATTTCAGGAAAAGAGGTCAAGGTAGACCAAACCAAGATCCAAGCAATGATAGATTGGCCGGTTCCTACAACGGTCACTGAACTTCGTGGATTTCTAGGATTAACCGGATATTACCGCAAATTTGTCAAGGATTATGGGGTTATTGCCAGACCATTAACAAACCTACTGCATAGGGGGGGATTTATGTGGAGTGCAGAGGCGGAAACGGCTTTCAACGCCTTGAAGACAGCCCTTACGACCACACCAACGTTAGCATTGCCTGACTTCAACCGACTTTTTGTCATTCAAACAGATGCCTCTGGAGATGGAATTGGAGCAGTGTTGTCACAAGATGAGTGTCCAATTGCCTATATGAGTAGATCATTAGGAGTTACAAAGAGGTCATGGTCGACATATGCCCGAGATATGCTAGCAATTGTAATTGCAGTTCGTACGTGGAGACCTTATTTGTTAGGGAGACGATTTCTCATTCAGACAAATCAAAGTAGTTTGCGCTATCTTCTAGAACAACGCATCTTAACACCAGAACAACAAAAGTGGATAGGAAAACTAGTGGGTTATGATTATGAGATCACCTACAAACCAGGCCGCACTAAGACAGCAACGGACGCCTTATCCCGTGTCACCGGAAGTCCAATCCTTAATGCAGTTTTTGTCCAACACACCACGCTATGGGATGATATACGTGCAGAGTCTAAGGAGAGCAGGTATATGCAACGGATTGGTAAATTGGCAACGGATTGGTAATACCACCATCTTCTCTCATGATTACACAACTTTTAAAAGAGCACCATGATACGCCTGTAGGTGGTCATTCTGGAGTTCTTACGACTTATAGGCGGTTGGCAAGACGATTTTACTGGCCCTCCATGCATCGAATAGTTAAAGAGTATGTTGTTGGGTGTGATGTATGTCAGCGAGCTAAGTCTTCTTCTGAACCGGATTTGGGAGGATGTATCGATGGACTTTATCGAGGGGTTACCGCGATCAGATGGAAACACCACTATTATGGTGGTTGTGGATCGGTTATCAAAGTCAGCTCACTTAGTGCCCTTATCGCATCCGTACACGGCAAATATGGTGGCTAATAAATTTGTGGATAACATTGTCAAACTACATGGAATGCCACGGTCGATAGTAAGTGATCACGACCCTATTTTTGTGAGTTTGTTTTGGTGAGAATTTTGGAAATTAGCAGGAACTCAACTATGTATGTCTTCGGCCTATCCTCCACAGTCGGATGGCAGACGGAAGTTGTTAATCGATGCATTGAACAGTTTCTACGATGTTTTGTACAAAACCGACCAAAGCAATGGAGTTCGTTGTTGCCTTGGGTTGAATTTTGGTATAACACAACCTACCACTCCTCTACGGGAATGACTCCGTTACAAGCCTTGTACGTGAGAGAGCCACCAGCAATTCCATCATACAAATGGACTCTTCCACACTTGTTGAGGTTGATGAACAACTAGCAAACCGAGATGAGTTGTTAGATGAGCTTAAGCAACATCTCTAGTGTGCTAACAATTGGACTAAACAATTATCTGATGCTAGGCGGGATATTAATCTAGAGTGCGGCAGTTGGGTGTATCTTCGACTCCAACCCTATCGGCAACGTTCCGTGCTACGGCGCACTTCGCAGAAGTTAGCTCACAAATACTTTGGCCTGTTTCAGGTAGAATCTAAAGTCGGGGAGGTCGCGTATCGCCTTGCTTTACCGCAAGGGTCTCGTATTCACCCGGTGTTCCATGTCTCGTTGTTACAACCATATGTAGGTTCGAAAACGCCAACTACTGTTGAACTTCCGCCATTAAGAGAGAATGGGTACTTGCATTTACAACCCGAGATAGCGATTCAGAGGAGACAAGTTTCAGCTAGTAATAAGACACGATATGAATTGCTGATCAAATGGAAAGGGCTTACTGATGAAGATGCTACATGGGAAGACGAGAAGCAAATCACGGAAAGTTTTCCGGAGTTTGTTACGAACCTTGAGGACAAGGTTGTTGTTCGAGGGAAGGGTATTGATGGGCTGAATCGAGAGGCTAGGCCTGTTTGTGTGAGACGGCCAAATCCACGTTACAAGGAATAGACGGCTTGAGTCGATTCTATAGTTTTGGTTTTATTCCTTTTATTTTCAGTTTTATTTTGGAAGTTTTATATATTTTAACATTATCGTTCTTAGGATTTTTTCTATATATTTGGAAGAGAACCAAAGAGAGAGGGATAAAATTTGATTATTGAGAATTCTTGTGTTGATTGTTCTTTAAGCTTCTGATTGGGACCTTAACATAATAATAATAATAATAATAATAATAATAATAATAATAATAATAATAATAATAATAATAATAATAATAATAATAATAATAATAATAATAATAATAATAATAATAATAATAATAATAATAATAATAATAATAATAATAATAATAATAATAATAATAATAATAATAATAATAATAATAATAATAATAATAATAATAATAATAATAATAATAATAATAATAATTAAACTAGTGGTCATATACCCACTAACCACTTAACCACAACCAAAACAAACAGCAGAAAATAACCAACGTATACTGATATTTAATAACCAATAATTCAATAGCAGTATTAAACAATCCAACAGTAACATAAAACAACAAATCAGGAACCTAGCAATGTCCTACTGACTCAACTCTAACAATCTAACAGAAGCCATACAACAACCAATCGAGCCACTAGAACATCCTACTCTTCATTGCCTGGATTCCACGTTCACACTTTGCTTTTACCTGCACTACAAACACAAATTGAGATGCATGAGTATTTTATAAACACTTCTGTGAGGAAATCTCCCCATCTACTGAGCTATACACACAAGCAACTGAGATTACAATGTCAAACAATCAACAAACAAACACACAAACCAGGGAAACAATTATCATATGTTCGCTGGAAGGGAGGTGTGGACCGACATCAGCCTAGTGTCTTCTGACACAGGCTATTGTTGTCGACCAACACCCACTTGGTGTCGATCGGCACTGACTCCACAGACGCGATCTGCTCGAAACCAAGAGTCAAATCTCGCTTCTCTTCACCTCCAGTCCGTCCCAAACTCGACCAAATGGCACATAAACTCGTAGGAAACCTATAACAACCATAACAAGCAAAAAAAAAACACAAACAACACAAAACAAGCAAGACAAAGGAAATCTTAGGCTTAGATCAGTCATGGTCATGCACTCACCTCTTTTTGCAGGAAGATCTGACCCCAAAAATGCTGAAACCACTCCTTAGAAAGCTTCTCTTTGGTCTCCAGCAACAACACTCCCTTCCACAACAACAGATCTCACAAAACAAGTTAGGAAAACCCCAAAAATCTCAAGAACACTCAAGTGTTTCTTTTCTCCTTTTGTGCTCTCTCTCTCTCTCTAGTAAACGGCTATCTCTAAATCATGAGTAGGATAATTGTCCTCATGCTTCCGCAACAGTCTTGAAGCATAGACAGTCACCTTCCCATGTTGCATCAACACACACCCCAAACCAACTCTGGATGCATATGTAAAAACTACATAGGGCTCTCCCTGCTTTCGCAATGCCAACACTGGCATAGTAGTAGGTATCTGCTTCAGGCTTGCAAAACCCTTTTCACACTCCTAGGACCAAACAAAAGGAACCTCCTTCCCTGTCAACTTAGTCATTGGTAGCGCCTTACTCGCAAAGCCCTGCACAAATCTCCTGTAATAACCTGCCAACCCAAGAAAACTCCTGAACTCCGTAGAATTATGCGGTCTACGCCAAACTTGGATAGCTTAAAACTTCTCTGGATCTACCGAAACCCCCCTTTCCAGACACAATGTGTCCTAGAAAACCCATCTCTCGCTGCCATAAACTACACTTGCTCAACTTAGTAAACAACTTTTGCTTTTAAATGCACTCCATGCTCCCCCAGACTCTTGGAATAAACCAGGATATCGTCGATGAAAATGATGACAGCCAAGTCCAGAAAACTCCTGAAACACGCTTTTAATCAATCTCATAAACGTTGTTTGCGCGTTAGTCAACCTGAAAGGTATCGCCACAAACTCATAAATCAATACCTCTTCCTTCTACTTGACGAACAATACCGACGCTCCCCACGGTAAAGTGATCAGACGAATGAATCCCTTGTTCAACAAATCCTCTGTTACTTCCTCAGCTCTACTAGACTAAAAATCAAGTATGCAGATATCAACTCACCACCACCCGAATATCAACCTCTCTTGCCCGTTCAAGAACCTCTAGTAACTTGCCTCTAAGGAAAACTTCCACAAGATAGCTTATTCCGACATAGCTTTTCCGCTTAGCAATTATCCACAATGAATCATCAATATGAGCTTAATCAAACAAACAATTACCATACGTTCGCATATTTTGATTCACCGCATCAAACAATATGCAAGCCGCCAACTTAAACCACTTGACTTATTTCCCCCAACAAGCTTATCAAAACCTTGAATCTAGCAACCTTGTACATCTCTAATGAACTTCAACCAACATCATCGTAACAATTAGTTTATCCTGCCATAAAGGCTTCTTGTGAACTTATATACCTGGCAACCATATCTGGCTCATATCTGCAGCAAGTCCCCTTCTCGAGATTCCAGCACCACCGACCCACAATCATAGCGCATCAGCCACACATTCATGACCACACTGGTCATTACACCTTGGCCCACCGGCCAACACAACTGAAATCCAAGATTACCACCATTAACTCTCGAGGTCTGCACTCCATCGTTATGTTTATACTCATGTCATAGGCATTGCTTGCTCCCAACTCCTCCACCCTTAGGTCGCAACCTTCGAGCCATACCGATCTCAATCTCAGACCAGCGTGTTTGATTTATACCGGCTCACTCTTGGACCACACAATCCTCAAGATCTAGGTATCAAGAGAACTACTCATCCCCTCAGGGGAACATCATCCCCTCTGCCACTCTTGGAGCCCCCAAACCCTTGAGCTATCGGTATTCAGAGGAATCACCATCCCCTTAGGAGCAACAATCTTTCACGACTATAAACATCTCCCGACCAAAAGTACCTCATGTGGTCCGAGTATAACATTTCAATGTTACACCTGCCCACTCAACTTCTAATATCCAACTAGATTATCCACCAAACAGAGAAATATCTACTCCAACAACATATGCCCACCTATCCACCTCTCTAGGCTCGATACCTCTCGAGAAGAATCTCGTACCGGTCATCTACAACTGCTCCATCCTCCTAACATAAGATAGAAACTCCTCGACATCCGCAGCCTTCGGCTGCATCCCGCCACATGCGGCACAATTGGAGCTTGCATTGGTACCCCTCTCGGTAACCGCTCCAACAACACAACAACAGATCTGCCAATCGATCATCTCGACCCTAGGCTCCACTTGCTGCAACCCCACACCAGCACACTCACCTAATACGTTTGCGACCCTCTGCTCGCTTGCCTCGGGAACCAGTCTGACCAAAGCCACGACCACGCGCACGTCCACGACCAACAATTCAAACACCTTTAACCACTGCACTTCCAAGAACAGAGACTAACAAACATAAAACAATCCAAAACCACACAAAGAAACATAACATACCGTGAAATCTCATTGAAGGCTTGAAAAGAATGTTTTAGGACTCCATGCCACACACAATTGACTAACTCACATAATAAATCACAACATGCAAATCCACAACATCAACAACCGAAACCCAAGTTTCCTAGAACCGTAAGTGCTCTGGTACCAAACAGAAACTACTTGAGCCGTTTTTTTTGTTCACAACAATAATAATAATAATAATAATAATAATAATAATAATAATAATAATAATACTAATAATAACTAAATTAGTGGTCTCATATCCACTATTCACCTACCCACAACCAAAACAAACAGCGGAAATAACCAACATATATGAATATCCAATAACCAATAATTCAGTAGCAGTATTAAACAATCCAACAGTAACATAAAACAACAAATCAGAAACCTAGCATTGTCTTACTGACTCAACTCTAGCAACCTAACAGAAGCCAGACAACAACCAATCAAGCCACTAGAACATCTCTGCCTCTTCATTGCCTTGATTCCACGATCACACTTTGCTTTTACCTTCACCACAAACACAAATTGAGATGCATGAGTATTTATAAACACTCAGTGAGGCAATCCTCCCGTCTACTCGGCTATACACACAAGCAACTGAGATTTCACTGTCAAACAATCACCAAACAAACACATAAACCAGGGAAACAAGTATCATCCGTTCGCTGGAAAGGAGGTGTCGACCGACACCAGCCCAGTGTCGACCGACACCAGCCCAGTGTCGACCGACACCAGCCCAGTGTCGACCGACACTAGCTCAGTGTCGACCAACACCAGCCCAGTGTCGATCGACACACCTTTTAAAACTAAGAACACAAAGATATGGTATTATCTATATGGCAGTTTTTATTATTTATTCATAATTTATAAAAAAAATTATTATATTTATAGATTATCATTTTTGGGTGTCACCTCAAACCTAGTTTTTACCCCTTTTGGGCTTGTATTATTTTTAGCATCATTATCTGCTTTTGTTCTTTGTTTTTTCTAGATTTTCTCGGTTTGTAAACTCTATAACTTTTTATGTGTTGAGAATCTGAGTTTGATACCTTTTATTAAGTTGCAGATCTCTCTCTTATTTATCTCATTATGTTGGTTTCATCATTTTCTGGGTTTGAGTTTTCATCATCATGATCTGTTCATCTGAGTAGTGAGCTAGGGTTCTAGAGATGGATTAGGCTGGTTTAGGGGTTATGGTTATTTAGACTAATCAAGCTTGTTTGTTTATAGATCTCTTCCAGATTAGGTGTCCTCTAAACTGTTCTTGTTCTGAGAAGTTAAGAACAGATCTTAAGCTTTCTTGCATCATACCAATGTTTAGGTTGTTAGATAGGACTAATACTGGAGATTATTGTGTCTAGCCTAAGAGATTAGTTGTCTATGGTGGTTTTTGACATCTAATGATCTGGATCTTTAATGCCTGTTTAATCATCGAGCAAGCACTCGATCGTCTGCATGATCGAGCCTGTGATCGAGCACCCACCCAAAACCTGGTTGTTTCCTCGTCTCAGTCAATCGACCAGTTTCTCGAGCCTGTGCTCGACCGTGTGGCCATTCGTGCATGTGATCGAGTCGGTTCATGCAAACTAGATCCAAGGGAAACCACAACCTCTAGAAGTATATTGATCACATCAACCATTTGCCAAGGGACCTGAGGCAACAAAAGACAAGAATACTTCAAGAACAAGAGGAGCATTTACTTATGGATCCACAAAACATTCAGAATCAAAGACCAAGGCACATAGGAGCTGGAGATGCTCCTAACACTAACAATCAGAGAGCAGAGATAGTTTCACCAGCTGTGGCCAACAACAACTTTGAGATCAAGACTGGTCTCATTACCATGATTCAAGCTAACAATTTTCATGGTCTACCTATGGCAGATCCCTTAAATTATCTAGATGAGTTTGACAGACTTTGTGGTCTAACAAAGATCAATGGTGTAAGTAAAGATGGCTTAAAGCTCAGGTTGTTTCCATTCTATTTTGGAGACAAGGATCATCTATGGGAGAAAACACTTCCAACTGGTGCTATTACTACATGGGATGACTATAAGAAAGTTTTTCTGGCCAAATTCTTCTCTAATGCCAAAACTGCAAGATTGAGGAATGAGATCTCAGGTTTTGCACAAAAGAACAATGAGACCTTTTGTGAGGCTTAGGAGAGGTTCAAGGGCTATCAAACACAATGTCCACACCATGGATTCAACAATGTCAGTACTTAGCACTCTCTACAGAGGAGTATTGCCCAAGATCAGAATGTTGTTAGATACAGCTTCCAATGGTAATTTCCTCAACAAAAATGTAGATGAGGGTTGGGAACTAGTTAAGAACTTGGGTCAGTCTTATGCGAACTACAATAAAGACTATGATAGGACTGTGAAGTTTGCTGATTCTGGTCCAGTTGAGAAGTATATGATGGATTTGAAGGTTGTTCATGAGAAGTTGGAAAGGATACTGCTAAGCCAACAGAAGAATATACATTTTCTTGGTGAAGAAGACACTCTAGCTCAAGATGGGAAGAATGAGCTTGCTGAGCTTTACTATGTCCAGAACCAAGGAGGTTTCAAAGGCTACAATCAGTTTAAACCTAACAACCTTTCATACAGAAGCACAAATGTAGCCAACCTTCAAGATCAGGTTTACACTCTTCAACCACCATAACAGCACAACACATATATACCAAAGCAGCAACAACACGGTTTCCAGGCTCCAATGTGTCCCCCACCAGGGTTTCAAACCAATCAAGTCCAGGAACCAGATTTAAGAGCTCTAATGCAGCAACTGTTACTTGGAAAAGCTAGTGGTCAGATGGAGACAACAAAGAAGTTTGCTGAGATAAACCAGAGGCTTGATTCCACCTACAATGATCTAAACATCAAGTTTCACAGTTTAAACTCTAAAATAAAGTTCATGGAGAACAGTCTAGCTTCAACTTCAGTTCCTAAGTCTAACTAGCTGCCTGGCAAAGGTATTCAAAATCCAAGGGAGTACACAGCTAAGGCTATCTATGTTGGTGAGAAAGATGTCACTGAGGACAGTGAGGTTCAAGAGAGGGAGGAATGGTCACAAGTTTCAGCTTAGAATAAAGTAGGAAAATCACTCGACAGTGTGTTCGACCAGACACACGATTGAACACTCGATCGAGTGACTACTCGAGTGGAACCCACAGATACTGATAAGCCTATCATATACATCCCTCCACCATATAAACCCTCCATTCTTTTCTTATTTTATTACTAAACACAAACATTATTTTCTTATTTTATTATTGAACTCATCATATATATGATATGAATTTCATTGTAAATAATTTAGTAACCACATTATGAAAGAGGAGGCCATGGTCCACAACAGTTGCATTGTTTAGGGTCTTTTCCATCCTCCATGATAAAAATGAATGGATGATCTTTAAATTGTAAAAAGAAATAACTAATAAGAAAGGTTACTTATACAAGAACATTGATGTGTTTCACACAAAACATGTCTACTTTGAGCTTACTCCTTATTTAATTCCGATCTAAAAGGATCTTGATTTAGTCAATTAACATTTTTTTTCTCATTTGTTGTTGTGTTTAAATTTTAGACCCGGTCATTTTTTACTAAAATGTTTAGTTTAAACAAAAGCGATGAAAAATTTTATACAACTATTGAATAACAATTGTTAGTTGATACAACATGTCATGTTTGTGATTTTTAGATCTTTTGAAAGTTTTTTAGGAATTTTAAGAAACTCTTTAAAGATTGTAATGATTGAATTTTTAGAAACTCTGTAAAAATTGTAATGATTGATGTTGAATAAAATTTTCTTGTTAGAATTTTATTAATTTTGTCAGTATTTTTTTTTTGTAGAATTATATAGAGGAATTGGGAGAACTAACTCACGAAAAAAATTATAATTCACTCGGTAACAATTGTAACCATGAGAAAGTTATATTTGCTGTATTTTCTATATTAATTACACTTTTTACCTTTCCAACCACCACTATCTTCACCACCGCCCACTTCCCTCCAACCACCTTCCCCAGCAACCTCTGGTGATCTGCGGCGACCTCTGGCCACTTACTTCGGCAACTTTTGGCGACCTCCGGCCACCACCTACACCAACAACCTACTCCGGCCACCTTCCACTTTTCCCGGCAATCTCCAGTCACCTACTCCGGCGACCTCCGACCACCTTTTCCAGCGACCTCCAGCCATCTTTTCCAACGACCTCCGGCCACCTACTCCGGTGATCTCCGGCCACCTTTTCCGACGACCTCCAGCCTTTTTTTTCGGCGACCTCCGGCCTCCTTTTCCGGCAACCTCCCTCCATCTTCTCCAGCAACCTCCGGTCACCTTCTCCGGTGACCACCGGCAGCCGACCTCCTCCTCCGGCCGTCAGCCACCGTCTCTAACCAACAACCTCAACTGCCCTCCACTACCACAAGACATTATGTTGGTAATTTTACTTTGCCCTCATCCTGTTTTCCTAATTTTTTAATTATATTTTTATATTCTTCTATGATTTTTTTTTTATTTTGGTTACTCACCTAATTCACCCAATTATAAAACATAGAATAGGACGACTATTTTATTTCCAATATATATTATGTAACAAATACTTATTTTCGTAAAAATTGCCAAAATATTTAAATATACTATTGTGCACAAGAACAAACATACAAAATATCAAGTAAAATATATATTAACACCATAAATATATATATATATATATATATATATATATTAATTCAGAATCCAAAAATTCATCATTAATTAGTTTTTTTGTTGCAATACCATTACAAACCTTTTTAATCTAAAAATATCACAAACACTAGAAATGATTTTTATAAATTTTATAATTTAAATATTTAGGGTTTTTTTTTATATATTTGTTGTCACAACCACCGGAGGCGTCCTCACTCCCGTTGTCAATTCCATAAACGTTGGGATGAAGTAACTCAGAGTTGCCTTCTTCTGAAAGACTCCGACCCGGACGTCCCAATGTCCGTGATCACGGCTTCCGTTTGGCCCTATTCCCGGTCGAACATCCATTGATTTAACCCGTTTACTTAGCTTTGTCTTGCGGCCTTGCTTCGTAAACCTGATACACAGCGGGATGTAACTTTACCATGACCCATCTCTTTATGACTTAGTCAGACAACCAACCAACCCCACAGACTTTTCACATTAGAGATGGGGACTTATAGTCCCTTCGGTGCAATGTGATTGGTTGCGCTATCGACTTCCCGAACCACTTGTGTTCCTGAAGCTTGGCACTAGACGTGCCATTAGGTTACCCATCGGTCATACCATTGAACTCTGTCGACTTGTCGGTCATGATATCAGAGCCAGGTCCGATGGAAAAATCCGACCCCATAATCGAATAGCCGATCATCCACAGACCAGACCGATACTTCCGAACGATTTTTCGACCACCCGACCGATCAATCCAACCTACGGCTCGTATCGTTGATCCTTTGATCATCTTATCCGACTAGCGATTGAATCACCGATTAACCCTTGATCGCGTCCATTGACGTGGATCGTCGATGACCTTTCAATCGGTCCGACTCTATGATCGAACCGTCAATCATCCTGCATTCAGTTCGACTCCATCTTCGAACCACCGCTTATTCTTCGATCGGTTCGACCCGATTGTCGAACCGTCACTTGTCTCATCGTACCAAAGATAGAGAGGTAGCATGCGCATCAGTTCGGACGAGTATCGAAGCACTCGCCGAGCCGCACCCCCTTTTCTTCTTAGGCATAGATGGATGATGGATGAATGATGGTGTCCTGGAATAAAGGTCATACCCTCTATTTATAGTGTCCAGGCCGAAGTCTAGGTCCCAAATGGCACCTGTCCGACAAGACCGTTCGATCGTGAAACGACCTGACCCGTTTTTTTTTATATAATTAGATAAGAAATAATGATAATAATAAACTATAACTAGTGGTCTCATATCCACTAGCCACCTAACCACAATCACAACCGACAGCGGAAATAACCAATACCAATATCCAATAATAAACCAATATTCAACCAACATGAGACATAGAACCAGCAACCTAGCAATGTTTCTAATGACCCGACTCTAGCAACCTAGTGATGCCACACAACAACCAATTGAGTCCCTAAAACATCCTCCTCTTCATTGTCTTGATTCCACGATCACACTTTCGCTTTACCTGCTCCACAAATACAATGAGATGCGTGAGTATTACCAGAAGTACTCAGTGAGGCGATCCTCCAATCTACTGGACTATACACACAAGCGATAGAGACATCTCTAACCATCAGCCAACAATCAACAACCAACAATCAACAACCAACAATAACCAACAAGGACTCTGCATCGACCGACACCAAGCATGCATCGACCGACTCCAGTTGGGGGTTGCGTCGACCGACGCATGACATGCATCGACCGATGCAAGGGTCACTTGAATCGACCGATACTTCCATTGCATCGACCGACGCATACTCGACATAGCACGAAAACCCTAAGGTTTCACGCACCGTCCTCGCACTTGCATCGAATGACGCAAAAAGTGTATCGACCGATGCATATGCCGAGCATCGTATTCCCCGAAGCTTTTTGCCGGATCTTCGTTCCTACAACCACAAAAAAAAAAAAACTCAATCCCAAGCCACAAGAAAGCTTCCCAATGTCCCAAATAATGTTCTAACAAGCCTAACAACACACAACAAGCAGATCAGAGAAATCTCCAGCTTAGATAAGCCATGGTTATGCACTTACCTTTGCCAAGAAGTTTCTAAACCTTAAACAAGCCAAACACGCTACTAGAAAGCACCTACAATGTACCTAGCTACAGATCTCTACAGGAAACGTCTCCAATCACGAGAAATCACCAAAAACACTCAAGAACACTTAGGGAACCTTTTCTCTCTTTTCTTTTCTCTCAAAAGCGGCTAAACACGACTAATGAGACAAAAACTTGAGTTAAGGGTTTTCCTTTACCCAAAACGCAGCGTTTAACTTAAACTTACACGCACAGAATCGACCTTGCATCGACCGATGCACGTATTGCATCGACCGATGCAATCCCTAATCCGAGATTTCGGTTCGCGGATTTTATAATTCTCCCCCACCAATTTAGATTCGTCCTCGAATCTTGAACAACTATCAGCAAAGGACTCCCGTGCTGACCTGCACTCCTCTGACCGATCTACGAAAGGTCACCATAATATAAGGAAGTCCAACAATCGTCTCTCGGGTTGCCACCCTACAACGCGCCCCAGATCGTCATCCGAAGTCGATATACCAACCATACTCCCAAGCCACAAAGTCTTAGAATATGGTGGTACTAGGAGAACCGAAGTCCCCCAAGAGTCGTGAGCAAATAATTCTGAACACGTATGAGTCCTATCCCTATCTAGGTTTCCTTCCCGTGGCTCGCGTAAAACAGCACAATGTCCTACCAACCACATATTCCCTCACTCGAATACCTCATGACAACACAAGGATCATCTCACTGCCCCACAGGCCGCCACGAAGGCAAAACAAATTTCCTAAACAGGACCGCCACCAAGGCCAAACAAATGTCCTATACAGGACCGCCACCAAGGCCAACCAAATGTGCTAAACGCTACAAAGGCCACTTGTCCTGAAGGACCGTCACAAAGACCACTTGTCCTGAAGGACCGTCACAAAGACCATATGTCCCGAAGGACCATCCCAAAGACCATCTGTCCCGAAGGACCATCACAAAGCCCATCTGCCCCGAAGGACCGTCACAAAGACCATCTGGTCCAAAGGACCGTCACAAAGACAATCTGCCCTAAAGGACCGTCTAAATAGGCACTCTGGCTAAATAACCCGCCACAAAGGCCACACAATTGGCTAAACACCCCGTCACAAAAGCCACACATGGCTAAACAGCCCGCCACAAAGGCCACACACGGCTAAACAGCCCGCCACAAAGGCCACACATTATCTCAAGAGACCGCCACACACGGCCGCAATGACTCAAAATTCCGCCACTAAAAATGGACAAATTCTAACTCACATAAAACTTTCCATTTCTAGCACTTTCCACTTCTGGGAACTTCCACTTATAGAAACTTCTATTTCAGGAAACTTTTCCTCAAACACCGCTTCAAAGAAATTTCGTATCCCGAGCACCACTTCATCTTGTTACTTAATCACACAACCAACCACCCCTAAGAGACCAAGTAAACAAGAGATATGGGCTGGTATACTCCATTACCGCTCCAGCCACGGACTACAACTAGGACCAGGCTAGACAAGTTCAAGTCGCGACCTGCTTCTCGAACCACTTCTTGAACCTTGCCTTCATCCTCGCCTATGGCTCCCAAGTCTGCTCCTCAACACCATCACAGTCCCAAAGGACTCTCAAAAAAGGAATATTCTTCTTCCGAAGTTCCTTGATCCTCCTCTAGAGCACCATCACTGGTCTCGCCTCCAAAGTCATGTTAGGCTGAAGATCCTCAGGAATCTTAGCCAACAACCGATCATCCTCACGGAGACACTTCCGCAACATAGACACATGGAAAACCTTATGGAATGCTCGCATAACCTCAGGTAACTCGCTCAATCACTCTGAACGGACCCATATACCTCGGACTCAACTTAGTCTCAGTCAATGACCTG
The DNA here is from genome assembly GCF_000633955.1 of Camelina sativa. Taxonomy (NCBI): domain Eukaryota; kingdom Viridiplantae; phylum Streptophyta; class Magnoliopsida; order Brassicales; family Brassicaceae; genus Camelina; species Camelina sativa. The sequence goes on along the minus strand of NC_025702.1, from coordinate 8,082,659 downwards.
TTCGGACCCTGCAACATGGCCATCTTGAGGTTCACTCTATCTCCAACCTGAAACTCAAGATATCTCCTCCTCCTATCGGCATAACTCCTCTGCCGATCATGAGCTTCATTCATGTTCTGCTTGAGAACCTGAATCTTCTCCGAGGTGTCCTAAACAAAATCTGCCTCGTACATGCTCCTCTCCCCCACCTGAGTCCAGCATAACGGTGTACGACACGGCCTCCCATACAAAGCCTCATAAGGAGCCATGCCAATACTTGCTTGGTAACTGTTGTTGTAAGCAAACTCTACCAAGCTCAGGTGATCTGCCCAATGGCCACCCCAATCCCGCAAACACATCCTCAGCAAATCCTCCAACGTCTGGATCGTCCTCTCTGACTGTCCATCTGTCTGGGGATGATACGTTGTACTCATATGCACCTTAGTGCCCATCTCTGCCTGAAATTCCCTCCAGAACACCAAAGTGAACTTGGAATCCCTATCAAACACAATGCTCGTTGGCACCCCATGCAACCTGACTATCTCCTTCACATATTTCTTAGCCAAGACCATTGCTCCATAGTAATCATATCCCACTTCCAACCAGGAATGGGAAGACTCTTCAGTAATCCCCCTCTTACATGATGTTCAGCCTTCACTAGATGACACACATCACACCTCGCGACACGACTAGCCACATCCTTCTTCATCCCGACCCAATGATAGTACCTCTTGAGATCATGGTACATCTTAGTCGCTCCTGGATGAATAGAGAACATGCTTGCATGAGCCTCATTCTTAGGCACACAAATCCGCCCATGTACCAAAATAGTACCATTAGCCGAAACCTGATATTCTGAATCAACAGCCTTAGAGGCATTCACCAGCCCCAAATCATTCTCCTGAGCCAAACGCACTCTGCTCAGAAAAATCTGCTCTTATGATCTGTAAACACCTGTACCTTTGCACTATAAAGATAAGATCTCCAAATCTTCAAGGCAAAAACTACAGCACCCATCTCCAAGTCATGAGTAGGATAGTTGTCCTCATGCTTCCGCAACTGCCACGCAGCATAGGCAATCACCTTCCCATGTTGCATCAACACACACCCCAAACTAACTCTGGATGCATCTGTATAAACCACATAGGGTTCTCCCTGCTCAAGCAAAGCCAACACTGGAGAGGTAGTCAACATCTCCTTCAGGCTTGCAAAGCCTTCCTCGCACTCATGTGATCAGACAAAAGGAACATCCTTCCCTGTTAACTTAGTCATTGGACGTGCTCTACTCGCAAACCCCTGCACAAACCTCCTGTAGTAACCTGCCAACCCAAGAAAACTCCTGATCTTTGTGGCATTATGCCGTTTACGCCAATCTCTGATAGCCTCAACCTTCTCTGGATCTACAGAACCCCCATCTGCAGACACAATGTGACCCAGAAAACCCATCTCCTGCTGCCAGAAACTACATTTGCTAAACTTAGCAAACAACTTCGGCTCACGCAGTTTCTCCAGAACTGCTCTCAAATGCACTGCATGCTCTTCAGAACTCTTAGAATAAACTAGAATGTCGTCGATGAAAATGATGACAAACACATCCAGAAACTCCTGAAACACGCAGTTCATCAATCTCATAAACTTTGTTGGTGCGTTAGTCAACCCAAACAGCATCACCACAAACTCAAAATGCCCATACCTCGTCCTGAAAGCAGTCTTCCTCACATCTGCCTCATCTATCGGAATAGGATGATAACCCGACGCCAGATCTATCTTGGAGAACCAAGTAGCAGCCCTCAACTAATCCAACAACTCATCGATCCTCAAAACAGTGTACTGGTTCTTCACACTGACCCGGTTGAGACCCCTGTAATCAATACACAAGCGAAAACTCCAATCCTTCTTCTTAACGAATAACACCGGCGCTCTCCACGGTGATATGCTAGGACGGATGAATCCCTTGTTCAAAAAATCCTCTAGCTGCTTCTTCAGCTCTGCCATCTCTGCTGGAGCCATCCTGTAAGGAGCCTTGGATAACGATGTCGTCCCTGGTCCCAGTTCAATCGTAAAAGGATCAGACCGAGAAGGTGGTAATCCCTGCGATGACTGGAACACATCCTCAGAAACTTGCCTCCCGCAACTCTGAGAACTCCTGCACGTTGTTCGGGATGTCCCAATATACCCGCACTCTCTGCACACTACGGGGTAATGAAGCTATGAATAGCTCCAGAATCAAACATAACATGGGACTTAAACCCGTCCACCAACAAGGTCTCTACACAAACCTCATGTGTTGAGAACCTAACACTTTATCATAAGACAACATAAAATCTGAACTTACTAAGAATTCACAAAGACAGAGTACTAGAAATTGTACATGTGATCGCCCTGGCACTGGTTCCACCAGTCTCTACAGTCGTGTAAACCCATGGCGCCTGCTCAATCTGTGCCACCTGCTGCCCTCCCGGCTGCACCTGTTGCAACGCTGCCACTGCTACCTGCTGCAACTTGGGGAACAAGGGCCTGATGTGTCATGGCTCCCTACAATGATAGCATACACGAGCTGCTGCGGTCGGAGCACTCCTCTTGGGACAGCTAGCAATATTGTGATCCTTGCCCCCACACCGGAAGAAACTCGGACCACCCGGCCTCTGCATAGCCTCCCATCTCCTCTTGGTTTTAGTGCGCAGGCTTGCCGCCCTTGTTAGAACCTCCCTGATGTTGAGCCTTGCTAGGCTGAACTGTTGGGCTAGCCGCCACTAACTGTGCCCGAATATCCTCCTCGATCCCTGTTGCAGTTTGAACCAGCTCTGCACGCGTATCATAACTCCGCCGTCTACAGTGAACCCTCAAATCATCACGTAGGGCCCTCTAAAACCTCATGATCTGAGCCTCCTCAGACTCTATATCCCGACCCCCATACCGCAGAAATCGACTAAACTCCAAGTCAAACTCCCGCATTGACCGAGTCCCCTGAGCTAGCTGATGGAACTGCACCTCCAACCTATCTAATGCCTCTCTAGTAAAATACTTGCGGTTGGACTCCAAGACGAAGTCATCCCAAGACATCTTCCTCTACACTCTCCTAGCAGCCACAGCACTCCACCATAACTGAGCATCACTCGTCAAATGGTAGACCCCAATGTCACCCAAAACTCCTCCAGACATCTCAGAGTATGGAAGTTACGTTCCACACTCGTCCTCCCCGCATCTGCAACATTAGGATCAGTACCTCCCAAAAACCGCTCGGTACAAATACGGCTCATCTCTCTCAGCGTGCTGACATAACGAGAATGATCCCCTACATCCGCAGCCACTGGCTGCTGCATCCCTGCCGCCACTGGAGCCACTCCCGGTGCCTGAGCCGGTACCACACCCGGTAACCGTGTTAATCACTGTGTCAGCAAACCCGCAAGGTCGACACCCGGGACTACACCCACTGGGACTCTCACACCTGGGGCCCTAACATCACCGGCTACTTGGGCATCAACACCGCCCCCTCCGGTCACACTCATTGAATCTCCCTGGATATCCTGCGACTCGCTAACACCCTCTGCTGTCACACGCTGGTCTGCAGTCTCACTAACCGTTAGGACTCTGTCCCTACCACGACCACGTCCGCGTCCATGACCACGTCCACGTCCACGACCACGTCCGCGTCCACGACCACGTCCAGCAACAGCACCCTCTCTAGCCATCTGCACTGCCATGAACAGAAGGCTAAGCACGCAATTAACATAACACAAAAATCATAATCTCACCGTGGAATCACACTGTAGGCTCGAAGAGGATATTCTAGGACTCCATGCCACACACAATTGACTAATTCACATAATCAATCAAGACATGCAATCCCAAACATCACAACAGAAACCCAGTGAACCCAAACCTAGAACCATAAGGGCTCTAATACCAAACTAAAACGACCTAACCCTTTTTTTAATAATTAAATAATAAATAATGATAATAATAAACTATAACTAGTGGTGCCATACCCACTAGTCACCTAACCACAATCACAACCACCAATGGAAATAACCAATACCAATATCCAATAAATATCCAATAATAAACCAATATTATAACATAAACAATAACCAATATTCAACCAAGAGGAGACATAGAACCAGCAACCTAGCAATATTTCTAATGACCCGACTCTAGCAACCTATCAATGCCAGACAACAACCAATCAAGTCCCTAGAACATCCTCCTCTTCATTGCCTTGATTTCACGATCACACTTTGCCTTTACCTGCACCACAACACAAATTGCAATGCATGAGTATTTGATAAACACTCAGTAAGGCGATCATGCCATCTATTGGGCAATACACACAAGCAATAGAGACATCTTTAACCATCAACCAACAATCAACAACCAACAATAACAAACCAGGACTCTGCATCGACCGACACCAGTTGGGGGTTGCGTCGACCGTCGCATCACATGCATCAAGCGATGCAAGGGTCACTTGCATCGACCGGTACTCCCATTGTATCGACCGACGCATGCTCGACATAGCACGAAAACCCTAAGGTTTCACACGCCGTCCTCGCACTTGCATCGACCGACGCACAAAGTGCATCGACCGATGCATATGACAAGCATCGTTTTCCCTGAAGCTTCTCGCCGGATCTTTTTTCCTACAACCACAAAAAAACTCGATCCCAAGCCACAAGAAAGCTTCCAGAGCCATGGTCATGCACTTACATTTGCCAAGAAGTTTCTGAACCTTAAACAAGCAAGAACACGCTCCTAGGAAGCTTCTACAACAACCTCAGCTACAGATATCTACAGGAAATGCCTCCAATCACCAGAAATCACCAATAACAATAGGAAGCTTCTCTCTTTTCTTTTCTCTCAAAAGCGGCTAAACACGACTAATGAGGCAAAAACTCGAGTTAAGGGTTTTGCTTTACCCAAAATGCAGCGTTTAACTTAAACTCGCACGCACAAAATCGACCTTGCATCGACCAATGCATGTATTTCATCGACCAATGCAATCCCTAAACTGGAATTTCGGTTCATGGATGTTACAGATCGCTCATGTTCGATCGTGCATATTTGGTCGAGCCTCTCCGGCTGTGCCTGTTTGGCCATGATCGTTCGTCACCGCATCCCATGACCGCCCACGAGCTCTCCACCTGAGTCGCACATTGTCGACCACTATCCAGCTGGCCGAGCTCGGTCGAGCTCCTTGGCAGCTGGTCGAGCTAGTGGTAGCTGGCTGGCAGCTGGTCGAGCTGACGCTAGCTGGACGAGCTGACGCTAGCTGGTCGTCAGCTGATCAAGCTGTCCGTAGCTAACCGAAAGCTGTCTGCAGCTGAGCTAACTTGTTCATCGAGTTCGTTCAGCTCATATTCCAGCTGGTTGAGCTAGTAGCTTAGCTAATTAAGCTCATTTAGCTATCAATTTCCTTAAAACAAACTGCCCCCCCTTTAAGATCGCGGGACGCGGGCATTACAAATCTACCCCCTTAAAATGAATTTCTCCTCAAATTTGTTGGGTGTAGAGATTCCCGACCTTTGTCCACTTGAGACTCAATCTATTCTCGATCTTGCTCTTTTTAGGACTTGGTCGTTTTTGTTTGATATACGTCTTTCACAACGCAATCTATTTTGTTTGATATTGGTCAATCTCCGAATAGATCAAGTCTTTTTCCATCCTAGTTCTATTCCTACTATGACAATTTCCCGACCATGGTCCTCCCCGGACTAAGTCGTTGTTTCCTGGACCTTTGGTTGACTCTTTCCTAATACTTCTCTCGATAATTGGTCGATCCATCTCGACCTTTTCGCCGATGTGCTATGTGTTCGACGCTTTGAACAATCGCTCGATTCACGAGCGCATCTTGAAGAACACTTTCCTATTTCCAAGCATGTTTTCGATCTTATCAGAGATTTTCATTTTGTCCGAACACATAGAACATTTGCATACGTCCTCACAGGATCGCGCATGCTCTGATACCAACTTGAAAGACCCCGACCCGGACTTCTCGGCGTCCGCGATCACGACATCCATTTGGCATTATTCTCGGCCGAACATCCATTGATTTAACCCGTTTACTTAGCTTTGGCTTGCGCCTTGCTTCATAAACCTTATACGCAACGGAATGTAACTTTACCCATGACCCATCTCTTTGTGACTAGGCCATACAACCAACTAACCCCACACACTTTAAACATTAGAGATAGGGAATTATAATCCCTTCGGTGCACGGTGATCGGATGCGCTATCATCTTCCCGAACCACTCGTGTTCCTGAAGCTTGGCACTATATGTGACATTACTTGACCCATCGGTCATAACATTGAACTTCTTCGACTTGTCGGTCTTGATATTAGAGCCAGGTCCGATCGAATGATCCGACCCCATAATCGAATCGCCGATCCTCCATAGACCAGACCGATACTTCCGAACGATTTGTTGACCATCCGACCGATCAATCCAACTTACGGCTCGTATCGTTGATCCTTTGATCACCCAATCCGACTAGCGATTGAATCACCGACCAACCCTTGATCGATTCGTCCATTGATGCGGATCATCAATGACATTTTAATCGGTCAGACTCCATCGTCGAGCCACCGCTTATCCTTCGATCGGTTTGACCCATATGTCTAACCGTTGCTCGTCTCATCGTACTGTCGATAGAGAGGTAGCATTCGCATCAGTTCGGACGAGTATCGAAGTACTCGCCGAGCCGCACCCCCTTTTCTTCTCAGGCACAGATGGACGATGCATGGATGATGGTGTCCTGGAATGAAGACCATGCCCTCTATTTATAGTGTCCTGGCCGAAATCTAGGTCCTAAAAGGTACCTGTCAGACAAGACCGTTCGATCGCTCCCGCTCGATCTTGCAAATTCGGCCATGCCTGTCCGGCCGTGCCTGTTTGGCCATGACCATTTGTCACTGCGTCCCATGACCGCCCATGAGCTCGCCAGCTGACTCGAATACTGTCCACCACCGTCGAGCTGGTCGAGTTCGGTCGAGCTCTTTGGTAACTGGTCGAGCTAGTGGAAGTTGGCTTGCAGCTGATCGAGCTTATGCTAGCTGGACGAGCTTCCACTATCTGGTCGGCAGCTTGTCGAGCTGTCCCTACCTGACCGAGAGTTGTCCGCAGCTGAACTAACTTATTCATCGAGTTCGTTCAGCTCGTTCAGCTCATATTCCAACTGGTTGAGCTCTTAGCTTTGCTACTTAAGATCATTTAGCTATCAATTTCCTTAAAACAAACTGCCCCACTTTAGGATTGCAGGACTCGGGCGTTACAAATCTACCCCCCTTAAAATGAATTCGTCCTCAAATTTGTTGGGTGTAGAGATTCCCGACCTTTGTCCACTTGAGACTCAATCTATTCTCGATCTTACTCTTTTTAAGACTTGGTCATTTTTCATTGATCTACGTCTTTCACGGCGCAATCTGTTTTGCTTAATCTTGGTCAATCTCCGAATAGATCAAGTCTTTTCCCGTCCTAGTTTCATTCCTACTAGGACAATTTCCCGACCATGGTCCTCCCTGGACTCAGTCGTCATTTCCTGGACCTTTGGTCCATGTTTCTCTCGACCTTTGGTCGACTCTTTCCCGATACTTCTCTCGACCTTTGGTCGATCCATCATGATCTTTTGGCCGATGTGCTATGTGTTCGACGTTTTGAACAATCGCTCGATTCACGAGCGCATCTTGGAGAACACTTTCCTGTTCCCAAGCATGTTTTCGATCTTATCAGAGATTTCCATTTTGTCCAAACACATAAAACATTTGCATACGTCCTCACAGGATCGCGCATGTCTGATACCAACTTGAAAGACCCCGACCCAGACTTCCCGGTGTCCGCGATCACGGCATCCGTTTGGCCTTTTTCCCGGCCAAACATCCATTGATTTAACCCATTTATTTAGCTTTGGCTTGCGAACTTGCTTCGTAAACCTTATACGCAGCGGAATGTAACTTTACCCATGACCCATCTCTTTGTGACTAGGCCATAGAACCAACCAACCCACAGACTTTACACATTAGAGATGGGGACTTATAGTCCCTTCAGTGCACGGTGATTGGTTGCGCTATCGGCTTCCCGAACCACTCGTGTTCCTGAAGCTTGGCACTAGACGTGACATTAGTTGACCCATCGGTCATACCATTGAACTTCGTCGACTTGTCGGTCTTGATATCAGAGCCAGGTCCGATCGAATAATCCAACCCCATAATCGAATCGTCGATCATCCATAGACCAGCCCGATACTTCTGAACAATTTGTCGACCACCCGACTGATCAATCCAACTTTCGGCTCGTAACGTTGATCCTTTGATCACCCGATCCGACTAGCGATTGAATCACCAACCAACCCTTGATCAATTCGTCCATTGACGCGTGTCGTCAATGACCTTTCGATCGATCTGACTGCATTGTCGAACCACCGCTTATCCTTTGATCAGTTCGACCCATATGTCGAACCGTTGCTCGTCTCATCGTACTGTCGACAAAGAGGTAGCATTCGCATCAGTTTGGACGAGTATCGAAGTACTCGCCGAGCCACACCCCCTTTTCTTCTTAGGCATAGATGGACGATGGATGGATGATGGTGTCCTGGAATGAAGGCCATGCCCTCTATTTATAGTGTCCTCGCCGAAGTCTAGATCCCAAAAGGCACATGTCCGACAAGACCGTTCGATCGCTCATGTTCGATCGTGTACATTCGGTCGTGCTTGTCCGGTCGTGCCTGTTTTGCCATGACCGTTCGTCACCGCGTCCCATGACCGTTAGATGGTCGAGCTGACGCTAGCTGGACGAGCTGACACTAGCTGGTCGGCAGTTGGTCGAGTTGTCTGTAGCTAACCGAGAGCTGTCCGCAGCTGAGCTAACTTGTTCATCGAGTTCGTTTAGCTCATATTCCAGCTGGTTGAGCTAGTAGCTTAGCTACTTAAGCTCATTTAGGTATCAATTTCCTTAAATTAACCTGCCCCCCCTTTAGGATCGCGGGACGCAGGCGTTACATCTTCTCCACCAAACCGAATTCCTCAACAACCGAAACTTCTAACTCTCCTAACCTTGTCGTCACATACAATGGAACAACACGCGACAAAAGTTTATCGTCCACTTTGAAACTCCATACGCCGTCCTTAGAAAAACACCCGCTCTTGGATATTACGATACAGAAACTAGGATCTTCACCCTGCATCAAAAATCAAAGATTAATTTGACAGCCATCCACGAACCACTTACACAACTGATTTTTTTCGACCCTATCCACACAAAATCTAGATCCTACCTGCGCAGCCATGTCTCGTTCACGGGGACAGAAACCCTACCTTCCAATATTGTTTCTTATCTACAAACATTTTTTTCATCTACTAACACAGTTGAAAACCCCTAATTTAACGGTGGAGAATAAACCAACATAAAGTATAGGTAACTTAAACCTCTTACCATCTCTTTTCTTGGAGACAAAATTATCCAACAAAAAAGAACACTTAAACATGAACTTAAGAAAATATAGTGAATTTAGAAAGTATGTTTTTGTGAAATAATTTCACCCCAAAGTCGGTGTAGGTGCAATAAACTCTATTATTTATTAGTAGCACTCATTAAAGACTTTTAAAGAGAGAAGTGGTCGATGTTGCGCCACTTTGGCGTTAACGTTGACGTTTTGAATATATAAAAGAAGCCATAACATACCTACAGTCAACAATTTCTGCTCCATTCATTTTAACCCCATGTGATGCCATTTTGGAATCTTCCACCTAAATTATTTATCTTTTCCTATCTAAAAAACTTATTTGTCACACAATAAAAATTACAAAATACCAAAGTCGTAGGGCGAGGTTAAGTTGACCAAACTATAATGTTTATCTCCTGATTTGATTGGTCATAAACTCACAAGTTTTTGGCTGCATATAGAGTCTACTCGGTCAACAAATTGAATTTTGTATTTTCTTTTTAAATTCATAAACAATAATTTCCACTTGCTGATTATGTGCGTTTTGACCGACTTCTATAGATATCACGTTCTAGAATAGATAACATTTTGGTTATAAAATATAAGACTCAATCCTTATTGTGAACACAGGTCACAAGATAAACCTCAAAAGAAAGTATAAATTTTATTAAAAATAATAATGAAGACATTAGTTGTGAAGTGTTTCCTTCTATTGGCTCTTGTATGTAGCTGCAGAGCAGCAGATTCAATATGGGATCTTTGCAACAAAAATTCAAACATATCAGCAAGCAGTAAAGTCTCCAAGAACATCGATTCTCTTCTCGCTACCCTTGTCTCAAAGACTCCTTCGCAAGGTTTCATGACCACAACTTCCTCAAGTTACAACGACAAAGAGAAAGTTTATGGACTTGCTCAATGTAGAGGAGACATCAGCAAGACCGATTGCTCGACGTGCATCCAAGACGCGGCCAAGAAAATCCGAGAAGTCTGTCCTAACCAATCCGACTCAAGGATCTTGTACGACTTCTGCTTCTTACGTTACAGCCAAGAGAATTTCATAGGGAAACTTGATACGGGCGCTGGTCTTATATACTACAACGTTGCTAACGTAACCGAAACCGATCCCAAAACGTTCGATAATGAGCTTGGGGCACTCTTTGACAAAATAAGGTCTGAGGCGGTTTTGCCTAAGAGTCAAGGTTTAGGTAAAGGTAAGACAAAGCTGACACCTTTTGCGACACTAAACGGTTTGGTCCAATGCACAAGGGACTTATCCGAGTTGGATTGCGCTCAGTGCTTTGCAACTGCTGTCGGGAGCTTCATGACAACTTGCCACAACAAGAAGGGTTGTCGTGTTTTGTATAGTAGTTGCTATGTCCGGTACGAGTTTTATCCTTTTTACTTCCCTCTTGATCCGGCTAAAACCGGTCCTAGTGTTGGTAAAATTTCCTCTGTTCGTCTCTCTACATAGTCACAAAGTCTAATACAAGAATAAGTCTGATTCCAAACAGTAGGCTCTTTCCTTTGTTTCTTCTAGATTCCATCATGCCTACTTGGATCCAATACTGTATGTTTAACTTCTTTATCATAAAGAAATATGTTATCCCTTTCAATATAAACAATATCAGCATCTAATTTCATAATGCATCACTTCTGGACACACATTATTTTTAACGGACATCTAAGCGAGCTACCAACTTCTGGTTACTTTTGTTTAACAGTGGAGTCAACAATTTTGATCCACGGCCTTACCACTAATGGTCTTCACTGTCTCTTAATCAGAATATAACACAAGCATAATCTTCATTAAGTACACAAAACTCATCGGTAAGACCATTTATTAGACTCGAACTCCTCATCGCTGTCCCCATATCCATCCGCATCCGCTCCATAATCTTCATAATCATCAAACTCGTCGTCTCCAAGGACCCTTCTCACATGTCTTTCTGCAGTCTCCTCGTCTTCTGATTCATCAGAGGATTCACTCTTTTCTTCATCTGTTTCATCATCATCATCTTCTTCTTTTTTTTCTTCCTCCTCGTCTTCAGAGATCTCTTCTGAGTAATCGTTCTTTGGGTGCTCTTCAGCTGAGTCACGCAAATAAAAAAATAGTAAGGATTACTTCTTTCTTGACTTCCGGTTTCTATGTTACACAGTAGACAACCATCAATGCTCAACAATGCCAGTGATAATTCTGCTCAATGTTAACTCATAATGATAAAAGATATTAAGAGCGCTACAAAAACCAAACGCCACAAAACCAGAACTACGAGATTCTAGTTAATTAAGAGTGGATATAAAACATATGGATGGTAAAAAGTGTACCATTGGAATCATCAGAGTCGTAGTCTGATTCATCAGGTCCATCGCAGAAGTCTTCTTCATCCTCGACTATGACACTGAAAAAAAAAGACCCAACAACTCATATTAGCAGGTGACACAAGAGACAAAGTGAAGTAGTCCTCGGGAAAACGAATACGCACAGAGGAAACTGGCTCTTGGAACTATCTTCGCAGACATCCATCTCTTCGTTCACAGCATAATAGTCATAAACATATTCTTCGGTGCGACTAGAATGAATATCAGCCTCAATCTCTTCAGCTGCTGTTGGAATACACTCTCTGAGAAGAGGCAAGAAACTAGCGAGCATTATCTGGTCCTCCAAGGAAGTAACCCTACAGAACAAGAGTGCAACTTTAAAATGCCGTGATTCTTCAACTACAGCTAAACTACTTCTGAATCTGAGATCTCAATTACAAATACACATTACTAGGGAACTTACTCTTGTGCATTGTCTCGTATTTCTTCAGCATCAACACGAAGAACGTCATAGAAATGACACCTATCATGGATGCCTTCCGTGTTTCCATTCCTACTCCGCCATATCTGCTCAAACCGAGCATTCTCTGCAGCAATCTAAATTATTACCGAAGTCTCAAGTTAGTTATCTAAAATGGTATTAGATCTTCTCCTAAGATGTTTATCTCAGAGAAACTGTTTGACCAATAGGCAGATACCTGTTGCTGTTGCACAGCTTTGGTCAGGCGCTGTTCCTTTCTCTACAGGCCAAAACGAAAAGGAATTAAACCATTATACGAACAAAGGTCAAGAGATCGAGAATCTGGAATTAGGACTAAGAGTCCTGAAAACAAAAACAAAAAATGAAACAATGTACATTGTCTTTCTTGAAAGAAAATTTCCGCTCCTCAAACTTTCCTTTACTGCCACTTTTGTCATTAAGATCAGACTCCTGCAGAACAAAAATGATGACTATCAGAACAAACAAACAACAACAATAACGTGCAGGGTTTGTAACTCAACCAGAATAAGAAAGTTCACTAACAAAGAAAGAGTGGATAATGTCAGCCGTGGTATCAGAGTCTGTGACTGTCTCCAAATGCCGCACTAGCACCTTCTTCGGTTTTACGTCCTCTGACACAGAAGAACCTGTATCCACATAAACAATACTGAAGTTTCACTGAGTCCAAACCATAATCACACAATCATAAAGATCCAGAGATACATATAGAATTTACCTTTCTCTCCTGAATTTGAAATAGAAAGCTGTGATAAAGCCAGAGTCTGCCGTTTGAGTGGTCTTTCATTTATCTCCAACCCTAAATGCCAAAACAATATCAGTTTTTCACCGCTCACACAATAGCTACAAACAGAGAGATCCACTACCAAAGATCAAAACAGAGCACATCGAGCAAAGAGAGAGAGAGAGAGAGAGAGAGAGAGATTAAACTTACAGAAAGCATCGAGCAAAGACTGTCCAACTTTTCGCTTCACTCTAACAATCACAGGCTTCTCTCCTACCTCATTCTTTTGAGTAGAAGAACCTTCACCCACCGCATCCATAGTGAACCCGCTGCTAAACATAAAGAAACCAAAACTCAACTACTGAATTGGGAATTTTAAAGAAAACAAGGTCAAAGGTTCCAACTTCCATTGTACAGTGTTAGTAATCACATAGACACACAAAAAGATTGATGCTTTATCGCTTCATCAGTTAGAAACGAACACTACTCTCTATAAAAACAGCTAACAAAGAAAACCCACAATTCAGCACTGTAGAAGCAGCTAGATTAAGCTGGAATCGTTGTTATAGACAGCTCATGGAGGTCTCATGTTTTGAAATTTACTTGAAGAATCAGGTAGAGAGAGAAGAGAAACTTACCCTCTTGAGCTCTGCGAAAGATCGATGACGATACAAAGAGACTGAGAAATTTAGAGAGAGCCCTAATGCTAATGGTGGGAATGAGAGAGAGGACGAAGAATTTAGCTGCGTTTTTCTGATTACACAGACTACAACACAAAGCGACGCCGTTTTAGTTTGTTGTTCGGTTTTCGATAATTTTGTGATCGACCGGATTGAATTCCATCAGATAAACCGGGATTGAGCTCGACCAGAAATCGAACGAGTCTTCTGAATCTTTTTGATTTTATTTAAACGAACATGTTGATTTAATGTAAATAAATTTGTAAAATAATATGTTGTGTTGTTATTGTTATAGAGATTTGCAACATTTGGTGACCAAAAAAAGACATTTTATCTCAAAAAGGAAAAGATTTAACTTTGGAATGAACGTATTAATGAAACTAGGCCTCGGCATTTGGGTATACGTTTAAGTTCGGATCGGATATTTCTAGACTTCGGGTTCGGACCGGGTTCGGTTTACACCTGAGTATATTATATGTTACAAATATATTTTTTACCACCACCTAGAAAAATATCTATATACAAACACATTAAGCCAACTATTATATGTCTATTTATTTTCACTTTTGCATAGTTTCTTTAATCACTATAATTGTTGGTTCAAGAAACTTCTCGAATAAAAAATATATTACATCCCTTATATATTAAAAGAGAAGCATTCTCAAGAAAATGTTGATGTGTCATCGCTAGAGAGCTCGAATTTAATGCTCTCATTTTTATGGATATTTACACATAATTGCTATTGAATGATTAAGGAATAATCTTTTCAATTAATTAAAAAAATCAAACATTTTAATTTTAAAATAAATTTTAATTATTTTTATAACAGATTTAATTATTATAACATTATTAGATCTAAAACATTTTCAAAACCCAAATTTATTCACCTATTAAAAAAACTGATTACTATTCACATATTTAAATTTTCAAAAATGAAATTATCACAATAATCATTATAATAGGCAATTGACTTATTTAATACTATTGATATAATATTTCACGGGTAAAACCTATTCTTACACAAAAAAATAAACAAAAAAAAAAGTTTTGTATAGATTGATGAAAGAGCGGATTATATATTTAGTTGATACATAGTAGTTTGATCTAAACATAATCTCATAGCATAAATTTATCTAGCACATAGTGCGGGTTATTACCTAGTAGTATATTAATCAATGATGTATCATCCCAATAGTGTATGACCAACCATGGAGAGAACCTCGGCTCCGCCCTCCTCCCATATGGAGAGAACCTTGCATCCAACCTCCTCCACCATGAAAAGAACCTTGGCTCCGCCTTTCTCCTTTGGGGAGATAACCTTGTATGCGTCCAACCTCGTTCACTGTGGAGAGAACCTTGGCTATGTCTTCCTCATGTGTGGAGAGAACATGTTCACGTCATTTAGCTATCTCAAAGTGGCATGTTCCGGCAACCAATGAGACTAAAGCCTTTTTCCAACGTCACAAAATCTTTTGATAGTAACTAATGTTTAATTTTCCAATATATTCGTGGAAGTGTCTTTGACACATCATGATGTAGCCTTTGTCTCTGAGCTCCTATGGATCTATCAAAAACGGTTTATGTTTTTTCAATATATATACATCAATGTTTGTTGGAAGCTTGTGTTTGATTAGCCTATTTTATCCCTACTCTTTATCTCCCTTTGGGATTGAATGAATTTTAACATTTATGTTTGCATTAAAAAAAAGGTCTACGACCAACCAATCAAGGTTGAAAAATTAGAAGAACAGTTTATGTTTTTCCAATCTATCTATCTATGTTTGTTGTAAGTTTGTATTTGATTAGCCTATTTCATCTCTACTCTTTATCTCTCTTTGGGATAGAACGAATCAAGGAAAAACTTATGAAGAGACCAGTTACAGGAAAAGATCTTATGATATTTATGTTTGCATAAAAAAAGTCTATGACCAACCAATCAAGGTTGAGAAATTAGTAGAAAATTAATTTGACATAATTAGAGCAATAATAGAAAATTATAAGCACATTAATATATAAATCTCAAATCAAAGATAAAAATATAAATTAAATAAAACAATATAAAAATACTACAATAAAATTTAAAATACAGTATTTGAAAAAGTAGATGCATATATTAATCTTACTTTTTTTTTTGGGTCAACATATTAATCTTACAT
Source organism: Camelina sativa (assembly GCF_000633955.1). Lineage (NCBI taxonomy): Eukaryota > Viridiplantae > Streptophyta > Magnoliopsida > Brassicales > Brassicaceae > Camelina > Camelina sativa. The sequence continues at coordinate 8,066,867 of NC_025702.1, read as the reverse complement.
ATTCCAAACTCAAAAAAGGACAAAGCAGGAGAAAGTTTGGTTTAAAAAAATAAGCAAAATTTACCTTTCCATTAAAACGTTTTTACCAATATATAGAACAAAGTTTAAAGTAGTGTTTTTGAAGAAATTATTTTGTTAGATGAAAAATGTGAGACGATCTAAGTTTATATAGAAGTGAGTATTTACATTTACTAGAATTAATAATTAACTGTACATTTTCCTTAATCTCTTTTCAATTTTTTTTTGAATTAATAACTTAAAATTAAAAATTATTAAATAAGGTTATAATTTTGAATTTTATGAAATATATAATCTCCTTATAATTCTTTTTTTTTAAACTGTTTAATTTTTTAATTTTTTTTATAATTATCTTTTTACATTATTAATAATTTTTAAACAATTTTTTGTTTTTTGTCATAAGCTCAAATCCCAGATGTCAAAATATTAACTTTTACACATGTCAAATTCTCAGATTAATACACATGTCAAAATCTTGTTAATGACTAACTTTCAAAACCAAACTTTATATAATAAGAATATTGTTTAAACAATTTTTTGTTTTTTGTCATAATCTCAAATCTCTCCTATTAAATATTAACTTTTACACATGTCAAAATTTCAAATTATTAACTTGACACGTGTTAAAATCCTGTTAATGACTAACTTTCATATCACCTTTATGTAATAAGAATATTGTTTAAACAACTTTTTTTTGTTGTTTTCATAACTAGGTTTTGAACCTATTTGATATATTTTGATGAAAACTATATATGATTGATGACGGTAGTAAAATATTATTTTATAAAAAAATTAAATTAGTATTAAGAGAAAAGTTAAATTTTAGATACACAATTTTTTGAAATATAAAAATCAGTTGTGTTATAAAATCAAGTCTGATAAAAAAATCATGAATTTAACTCGACATCCAGGCGAGACGAATTAAATTGATGACCTCACATATCCTAAACCATTTCTTTGACCACCAGAAAACAAAACAATTTATCATCATGAATTTAACTCATTTTCATATTTAATTGATTGCTACCACCTATGTTTTCGTGTTTTTTATTCAATGTTTTCTTATTCTTCATATTCTTTCTTGTCATTTCTTTTGTTAAATTTTGTGGTAATCGTCATCATTAATTTTACCGTCTCGTTCTTCGCTATACTCTTTTTCTTCTTCATCCTCGTCAACTTCTTCACATTCTTCTACTGAAAAACTTTTTTTTTTAGACTACCACACAACTTGTTAATCCATCAAACTCCAAGAACAAAATCATTTTTTTCTCATAAAAATAAAAAATAAGATAAAAAATAAAAAATTAATACAAGAATATCAACTCATCTATATAATCATACACAAAAATATGTTTTACACCTCATAAAAACTAAAAAGCACAAACGTAGATAAATAACATAATATATGTTTTACATAAATACTTATAATATTTTAAACTTTTAAAAGGTTTCGAAATATAAATTTTGAACCTTTTAAAAAGTTTCAATATTTATAATACTTCAAACTTTTAAAATTTAAAAATTAGTATATTTAAAAACTTTTAAAAAGTTTCAATATTTATAATATTTTAAACTTTTAAAATTTAAAAATTATAATATTTAAAAACTTTTTAAAAGTTAAGAACTTTTAAAAGTTTCAATATTTATAATGTTAAAACTTTTAAAATTTTAAAATATTATAATATATTTTTTTGAAAGTTTTGAAAGTTTTAATTTGATCAAATAAAAAACCGGATTAAACCGAATATACTTTTAAACTTAGACGCCTGATAAATCAAACTTTCCTGCTCATTCGTTGTTGGAAGCATATTAATCTTATTTATACTGGTTCTGAACCATTGTCTAAAAATTTTATAGCCGATGTGGGATATTGTGCATAGTTCTTTTATTTCCATAAATTTAAAATTTTCTTTTTTCTAAAAAATTCTGGAAATTTAAAAAAATGTTAATGAATGACATGTCAAATCCTAATTGGTTGTTTAAAATAATTCTTAATATAGAAAATTCTGCAGATTTTAAAAAATGTTAATTAGTGAAGTGTCTAATCACAATTAGAGGTTTAAAATCCTATGTGGACGCTTTTAGGAGCTTATAGCTCCCACTTTTTATTAGTATAATTCAAATCCCTCCTATTAAATACTAACTTTTACACATGACAAAATCTCATATTAATAACTTGACGCATGTCAAAATACTGTTAATGGCTAATTTTCAAAATCCAACTTTATATAATAAGATATATATAATCTCCTTAAAATTATTTTAAAAGGAACTTTGAATTTTTGTAATTTTTTTTATAATTATTGGTTACACTATTATTATTCTTTAAAACAAAATATTTTATTTTTGTTATTATCTCAAATCCTTCCTATTAAATATTAATTTTTACATATGTCAAAATCTCATATTGATTTAAACTTGACACATGTCAAAATCTTTTTAATTGCTAACTATCAAAATCCAACTTTATATAATAAGATTATAAATTATGAATATACATGTATTTATCACTATAAAGACATAAAATAAATTTGTTGTTAATTTTAAATTAATTTCTGTGTTTGTTTGAGTTAATAGTTTTGTATTTAGACTATTGAAGATAAAGTAATTTTTCATATAAATTATACATGAAATAAATAGAAAGTTTTAGTAAAAAATATGATAGTAAATATAAAACTAAATATCTTGCTGAAAGACAAGAAAATTGTCATTTTAGTTATTACTAGATTTTAACCCACGGTAAACGGCGTGGATATAATTTTTATTATTATGTATATTTTATATTGTATTTGTTATTTAAATATTGGATGTTTTACAAATAGAGGAATAACTAAATTTCTCGGCCGTTTGTGTGGCTAAATATTTATATTAATGTTTTAACCCATAATATATTTCATGACCATTTGTTTGTTATATTTAATTTGGTTTGTTTAGTGTTTGAGATTTTATTTTGATTTTTAATTATTATAACAAAAAATTAGGGATCTAAATACATAATAAGTCATTTATACGCTATGATTAAGTCACATTTTTATTAATGATTTAAATATTTTACACAATCTTAGTTAAATCAACTTAATTTTCTATGTCAAATCATATTAATAGTGTTGATAAATAATAAAATAAGGATTTAACTCGTGTTAGCACAAATTTAATGATATTTTATTAATTCAAACATTTCTTTTTTATAACTCATTTATTATATAACCATATTATATAGTATTTTAAACTTTTTTAATTTTATATATTCGTAATATTTTAAAATAAGTTTACATATATTAATTATAATATTTAAATAAATGTGAATCAAAGTTCTTTTTAGTAAAGAATGAAAACTCACAGATTTTGAAAAACAAAATGGTAATCAAATTGTTGTTTTCTTTGTTTGCAAAGAATTAAAAGATAGAATATCTTCAAAACACAATAAAAGATGTAGTTAAATATATTATAGTTTCTGTTTCCATATTTATTTTGCTGTAATTTTTTAGTTGGAATGAAATCTAAAATATTTAGGAAACAAAATCGGAAGTAATGCTATTTTTGGAAATTTTTTAGAGATTAACTTTGTAAATAAGTACAAATAAAAGGGTAGAACCCAAAATGTACTTCAAAAATGTATATATAGATGAAATGCAAAATATTTAGGAAACAAAATCTGGAGTAATGTTAGTTTTGGAAATCTTTTAAGGGTTAATGTTGTAAATAACTTTTTAAATAAACAAAACTAAAAGGGCATAACACAAAATGTAATTTAAAAATGTTAATATAGAGTAGTTAGTATAACCAATATTAGAAAGCTATAAAACTTAACCCTAAGAACCTCTTTTATATAGAGGCATACCCTAGAAACCCTAAACCCTCGAAACTTGATATATATATTAGAGTGTGATTGTATTCTCTCCTTCCTATGATCAGCACGTACAAAACAACGATCATGAGTAACGGAGAAACTTTTGATTCCATTCCGACAGATCTCTTTAACGAGATATTCTCAAGGTTGCCTGCAAAGTCCATATCTAGGTTTCGCTGCGTGTCGAAACTATGGGACTCCATGCTTAGCAGTCCATCTTTCACCGAACTGTTCTTGACCAGATCATGGGCTCGTCCACGTCTCTTATTCGCCATCAAACAACCCAGTGAATGGCGCTTCTTCTCGTCACCTCAGAATCCAGATGATGATGACAAGTCTTCTCTTGAAGTGGCGGCCACCGATTGTCATGTGGACTTCCCTGGTAAGTCCATGTTCAGAGACGACTGTACGTGTAGCTATACCTCTGGTTTGTTATGTTTTCCTAATGTGCCGATCTTGGAAAACAAGGGCGGGGATGTTGATCAGTGTGTGATATGTAACCCTGCCACAGGACAACGTGTGTTCTTACCTAAACAGAAAACAACGGGAGTCAGCTCGAGATTCTTTCTAGGGTTTGATACGATTGACAAGCGATTCAAGGTTTTGCATTTGGTTGAGTTCAGTAGACCTCATAGTACCATCCCACATAGATTTTGTTTTGAAACGGTTCATTATATTCTGACATTAGGGACTGGAAAAATGAGTTGGAGGGAGATCTCATGTCCCTTAGAGTTAGAGCTTTATCCTTTTAATAAAGGGATATGCATCAATGGGTTTTTGTATTACTTAGCTAAACGATTGGAAGAAACAGATTTTGTTGTAGTTTGCTTTGATGTTAGGTCTGAGAAATTCAAGTTTGTTGATGCAAGCTGCTTTAATGATCAAGCATGTGTTACATTGGTAAACTATAAGGGTAAACTAGGTGGGATTTATTGGATGCATGATTCCAACGGTGGAATAACTAATGTCCAATTGTGTGTGTGGATTCTAGAGGATGTCAAGAAACATGAATGGTCGAATTATGTCTATACTTTTGGTGATGGTGATCTCGGCGGTGCGAAATTTGATTGCGTCATTGGAGTGACGAGTACTGGTGAAATTGTTTCTTCGGATGAGAGTGAACCAATTAGAGTTTTGTACTTCAATTCTGAAAGGAACACTGTTAAGATTGTCCAAATCCAAGGATTTGAGTGTGGTAGTCTTGTTCACGCTTTTGTAGACCATGTGGAAGATCTTAATGCTAACTATGCAGAGCCACTCAAGTCAAGCCTAAACATCATTGAGAAAAGGGCGCCATCAAAACCACAACAACAAGGTAGTCGTGCATCATCAGGAAAGCAATTAGGCATATGCAAATTTGCTGCTCCATCTATAATGAAGACGCTGCCGACAAGTTTCATGCAGAACTCGTACGATTTATTAGCTAACCTAGAGTGAGAGAGGACATATACATGTATTGCTAGTTATTGGCTAATCTGTGACTGTATTCTGCTCTATCACTATATATGTTGGCTTTAGCTATTTCGTTCTTTCTTGTGTTTTACCTTCACAAATCAAACCGAATCAACGGAAAGAAAAAGGATTTTTGAAAAAGAACGCAGACCGAGTTTGTTATGGTATAAATCTAAATTGGTTTGGTACAATCATAATACCCAAATAGGTTCACTCTGTTACGCTCACCAGCTATGCTCTCCTTCGTCACAAGGCGACGGCTAGGTTCGCTTCAAAACGGAGCTTCCTTGCTCCGGTTCATGCGAATGGGAGGCAGGTCAGCCAAGACGGCGGAACAAAATCCCCTTCTCTACCGTCGTCACTCAAGAAGAAAGAAGAGAAATCAGAGTGGTGGATCGTCAACGGGGAGATGCATGAGATCGGAGATCTATCTTTTTGAGAATGAATTAAGACCAAAACAAAGAAACAAGAGGCGAAAGAAGAGTTATACAACTGTAACATGAACTGAAAATACTTTAAAACGAAAGAAGAAAGCTCAAATAACCCCAAATAAATAGAAGAATGGGTGCACAAGAAAAGAAACCACGAAACTTAGAAACAAAATTAAGAAGATGAGCAGTAAGTAAAATCAATCAACCACTAGATAAAGGCCCTTCTGTATACAATCACAAAGGAAGTGAAATGGTGAGAGATCACTTGGCGAGCACACTTTTTGAAAAGGAAAAAACTAAGAGAGATCACTTGTGCTATGTACTTATAGTGAGGACCTACGATGAGGATTGGCGAGCACGAACGAGTGCGTTGAGTTCCCTTACTTGGCTTCTCAACCGCTCTGGGTTGCAGAAAAAGTCCACAAATACCCGCCTTTGGAGTTCCACGTCCTTTGCGTGATGCTTCACGATCTGCAGCAATTATAGTATATTCAAATTTTCTATTTCACTCTAATACATATATGAGAGGAAATAAAATTAACAGATTAAGACTCGCCTCTCTTTTATTGCGGTGCTCGAGCGTGACCTCTTCTACTGCTGTAGAGAGTTTGGAGTTGATTTTCCCCATTTCGTCAAGTTCTTTCATCAGCGGCTAATGTTACATTAAGGAAACAACATGAGTTAAACTTCCATATATTGGTTTAGATTAACGACTAAAAATGGTAACTGAGAATTGATATTTGTTTTACCCATGGTGTCAGTATGGGCTGTGCCGTAGTTGAAGACGCAAAGAGTAGTTGCTGCAGGTTCTGAATATGGGTACACCTGAGAAACAGAGAAAAGACAATAGCTATATATAAGGCTCGTAAATGCTTGTTTCTGTGTACGAGAATGAGGAATGTGATGAGGAATTTGCACTTACAGTTCGTTAATGCATCTATTTCTGTCATCTGGAAGTGAATTCTCGAGGTCAGACTGAAGAGACGACAAATCCGACTGAAGAGCAACTATTTGCTGAATGATGGCTGGAGCTGAGACATAACTTGATAGCCCGGTCTGGGCATCTATAACAGGAAGAATGAAGGTTATCAGCCTAAATTATGTTTGGATAAATACCAGACAAAAGGGAACAATTTGTGTAAAACGATAGTGTTGACTACTTGAGTGAATGCTCAAGAGATCTCTAACTCCATGTAAAAAGCTGTCACGGTCATCTACTGCTCCTTGTTCTTGCACATCGGATGCAGCTTGGATCAGTGCTGAACACCGCCCCTGTTAATATATTGAAAAAAATTATTAGTTTCATTATCTGAAAGTTACAGGAAAGAGTGGACTGAAACTATTGGCTATGTGCTGAAACTAAAGTTTCATACCACACGGCTTCTTGTGGCGGAGAGGTAACCCTGAAGTTCAGATTCAATTACTTTTAGCAGAGAGAATGCTCCAAGCATGTTTTTCTTTTCTAGCTGGCATGCTAATTTCAAGAACAGGTGTCTTGCTAGCTGATTAACAAGATGATTGATGAACTGCAACAAAAATTTCCGATATGAAAGACAGATGGACAAGCAGATCTTGATATCTCAAACATGGAAAACACGCATTACTATGGCCAACATATCTTAAAGATATTAATATCTTGAAGATATCAAATCAAAAGAAATACAAATAAAAGTGAAGGCCAACATACCACTTTCTGTTTACTAATATACAGCTCTTGACGCATGACCTTTAGATCGTAGTCACCTAGAAGGTTATGATGAGTAAAATCATATGAAATCCCAAAATTGTCAAAGAGCTCCAGGTAATAAGCAAAACGTAAATGCTGAATACCTTGCAAGATATAGGTGTCCTGGAGTTGAGCAAGCTCCCAACATAGTTCAGGAATAGTCTGAAAAGAAGAACAGATTAAGCAAATATGTAATTCAAAGAAGTACCAACATGTTAGAGTTTAGGAAAGAGGATACTTGAAATGTCAAGAATTGAGTATATAAACAAACCTCAGATAAGATTTTTTCTTCTTTCTGATAAAGGGTCGAGATTTCTTCAACAAGATCTGCATGTTTTCTCCTGCACAGATATAAAAATGATCACGGGAATACAGTATGACAAGTTAAAGTTGTCAAAGATGATTTTGTCAATTTCTTGCTTCAATGTTTCATGTTCTTCTACCTTAGAGAATGTAGATCAAAATGAATATGAGCTTCAACTGATGTTACTTGCGATTTGAGCGTCAAGAGAATAGCTTGTTGCTTAGCATTCTCGACCTGGGCTTCAATCCATTGTCTCTCACTTGTTCCAAATCTGTGAATAACAAGAAAAATCCTAGGAGAGTGAGAAAACTTGTATGCGTGAAAATACGAAACTTGTCTGTGCTACTGAGTGGTATCCAGTATTTTTTTAGGCTGGCCAAAGCAAGAGAGACCCTTGTGCATATACAATCTTCTGAACTAAAAGATTTGATTCAAATCTAGAGCGACAGTCGAGGGGAAAGCTGAAATTTATATTGCTGTTGTACCACATAATACATACATAGATCGAAGCCGTTGCAGTTCAGCTACACGTTGATGCTGTGACTTTTCCAAATCTGCTGCATTGTAAATAGATAAGTTAAAGATGGACAGTCGCTTCGTCGAACAAGTAAAAAATCATGCACAATAATAAAACATGTTGCAATAATACATAAGTTACATAACTGCACAGGGATATATGCATTTCAGGCAACGCAATTGTACACCAGAAAAACAAAAATCACACTATAGTAAAGTTACCTCGCAACATGTTTGATGTATCATCAAGACTAACCCATGAGCATTTTGATTTTCCTTCCTCCGCAACTAAACGGTATGGCCCCTGAAATGATAGCAGAAAAATTCACATTAAGCTGAGTGCATAAATTGGTGCAAAATGAATAACAGTATAAGTTTGCCACCAAAAAAAAAAAAAAAAAAAAAAAAAANAAAAAAAAAAAAAAAAAAAAAAAAAAAATGAATAACAGTATACTTTCTCCATTCTCAGAAATTGTCAAACCATACTATGGATAAGATCTCAACTAGCTTTACTTTTTCTATATGATGAAGAGAAGCTGAAATCATCAGCATTGACATCCACTTACTGTGTCTAGCTGCTTTGCAAACCACTGATTTAGCTCCTTTGTGCAGGCTGAATCTCCAGCCAAGTAGGCCTGAAAATCGGAGTATGCTAAGTAAATTCCATCCTCTGCACATATGAAAAGAGCCAATTAAGCTGGCTAAATGAGTTGATGACAATTTACTGACATAACTGTCAAAACGGTTTTGCTGACATAACCTTCAAAACCCCCCTTCTTTGTCTACAGAAAACACAACTTACTGCCTCCATGAAACTCTTAACACAGATAACTAAGTTCCATAAATGAAATCTTAGCTACAAAGAGAAACCAATCTAACTAATTGATCTTTCAAATAACTACCAGATATGCAACTACCTTATGCAACTAATTTAAAAGTATAGTGCACTAAAGCCAATTACACAATTCAGCTTCAAAGAAGATTTACGGTAGTTCACCAGGTATGGAAAAGTGAAACCAAAAAACAAGGTATAAGAAGGAAACCTTCGCCGGAATGATAATGTGCCAACTCTTGAGAAGTGGAAGCCAGTCTTCCTAGAACTCCATTCATCTTAATCACAGGAAAATATCAAAAGTAAACATCACAAACTTATCAAAGACCAAAAGAATTCCACTAAACAATTGTGTACATGTATCAAACCTGCAAATTTCTAGCAGATAAGCTGTCATCTATTGTTGTTATCTGTCCAGTGACAGCAGAAGTTGCAGCAACTCGAGCACGTCTCCCTTGGATCAGAGCTGAAGATTGGCCAGTGAGCAAATCATATTGCGTCTGTAACCGCCTTAGCTGTCTCTGCAACTCTAAGGCTTCAGCCTTATGCGCCAGAGTTGCATCTCTGTCAGTTAAAAAGAAACAGTCAGTGGTGCTGATGTAAATATTGGTATCCACAACTACATCAACGAAATCTAGTTCACTTATGAACAGCTGTGAGAACATAAGGAGATCTCACACAGTAAGAACCTGAATGTCATACATGAAAATCCAAGTGATGAGAAATAAAGTCCCTGGACATTCTCACATATATATAGAGAACCACAAAGAAACCTATAATTACTAATGCAAACGCCTGATGACCTAAGGAGATAAGTGACATAAAACCAAATTTCTCAACAAAAGTACCCCACTTCTCACGTGGGAAGAAAAAAATTTAACAGTGAACCGTAGGTCAATAAACTTACTTACTGCACACATTATATCCCACACTAAGAAACCAGGACAGTTGTACTTGTTTCAAGTGATGTAAAACTAAGTCCTTGACAAAAATTCCTCAAGAGCATTATAATAGGCATGGAACAGAAAGTACAGAATCGCATATAGGATATGAAGGTCTAACCTTACTTCTTTAATACTTTCTTCTGCTCCAAAAACCGCCTCCTGATTATTTCTCCTGGAAGAAAATGCTGATATGCTATCATAAGCCTGGTCCAGATCCTCGCCCTGAATCCATGCAAAAAATGCATAGTAAGAAGGCAGGGGAATTAACAGCGTAAGAAACCCTTAAAAAGCCGAGGATAGAAGAATGACACAAGGAGAGTTACCTCTAAGAGCTTCCCATCTCTTTGAAATTGCTCATATCTGGATCCAGAAACAAGAAAAACAACTATGAACTAACTACATAGAGAGAAGAAGCACATGGACTTTAACGGCAAAGAAATGCATCTGAATCTTTGCTAATAAGTTCCGGTAAAACTAAAATGCAGCAAGGCATTGAATAGTGAGAAAATAAGCTTAGCTATCAACAACAATTGAAAGTATAACCACAATGATTAGCCTAATTGCGATAATTCAAGCTTCACCAAAATGGAATATATACCTATTTCACCAAAACCAAAACAAATTCGACCTAATCCGGAAACCAAACAACATTGAGAAGTGAGACATTCGATTTTGAATCTGACAATGGTAGCGAAAAAAAAAAAGAGAACATACAGTGATAGTTCGGCGAGAGAGAGGACATTGGAAGAGCGAAGGGAGGAACAGATCCAGTCGAGGATAGGTCGAGCATCGTCGCACTGAAACGGCCATTCGAAGCTGTCGGGATCTAATTTTCCGGCGCCTTCGTAACCTAGCTCCGCCACGAGAGAGCACAGTCTCGCGCTGCTCATCACCGATCGCCCTTTTTCTTCAGCGCCGGTGGTTGTGGGAAATTATACGATTTGCCCCTGAATGAAATTTTGAAATTCACACTGTTGTTTGTTGCCTCTTAATTTCAATTTTGAAACAAAAAAAACATAAACATTTGCTTTTTGTTAGTGGATAGGTTCTATATTTTGATGTCTCCTTAATATATTTTTGTTATTCTTTCATGGAAAAAAAAAAAACAAACAAACTTTTACATGGCAAGTGAATGCAACAACAAGATGGCCTAAATCACGATTTTGTCTAGGACTGTGTTGGATTTTGACAATACGGAGACTTTGTTCTTTATAGTTTACTTGGTCAAGTTTATGTTTCCGCAAAACTAGTTATTAGTTGAGTTAGTGGAGTGATGTTTTGTTTCTGTTTATTTGCTTTAGCATTTGTAAGTCTATAAAAGGCATTGGACGAGTATGAATAAGATTAGATCATTCAGTGCAAACTTGTGTATTCTTTGAGTCTAAATCTACATTTGGTATCAGAGCAAAACACATTTCAAAGTGATCAGAGAAAGAAAGATGAGCGACGACAAAACACTAATGAAGATTCCACACTTCGATGGTCACTATGATCATTGGAGTGAATTAATGGAAAATCTCTTGAGATCCAAGGGATTATGGAGCTTGGTAGAAGAAGGTGTAACCGATCCAGCACCCGGAGTTGAGATGACTGCAGCGCAGCAGAAGAGTTTCAATGATCTGAAGATGAAGGATCACCAAGTCAAGCATTACCTGTTCCAAGCGATTGATCGGGTCGTGTTTGAGCAAATCTTGGATCGTAGCACATCTAAGATTATTTGGGAGTCCATGAAGAGGAAGTTTGGGGGAAATGAAAGAGTGAAGTGATCTCTTCTCCAAACTTTAAGGAGAGATTTTGAGGTACTCGTCATGAAGAATGAAGAGAGCATTGACGATTACTTCAAGAGAGTGATGAGTGTCTCCAACCAGATGAGGAGCAATGGTGAAGAAATGCCAGATTCGAAGATTGTTGAGAAGATTCTTGGAACTCTGACTAATAAATTCACCTATGTAGTGGTGTCTATTGAGGAGTCTAAAGACACCGAAAGCATGGCGATCGATGAGCTGTAGAGTTCGCTGTCCGTTCATGAGAAGAAGTTCAAGAAAACCAACTATGAAGAAGAAGTTCATGCTCTTAATGTTGGAGGAAGAGGCAGAGGAGCCTACATAGGTCGAGGTCGAGGCAGAGGCAGGGGTCGTACATTCAACAAAGCCACGATCGAGTGTTACACCTGTCACAAGCTTGGACATTTCTCATATGAATGTCCAAATGTGAACCATGGGGCTCAATTTGCAGAAATTGATGAGAAAGATGAAGTTCTCCTCATGGCATATGTAGAACTACAAGGAACCAAAAGAGGAGATGTTTGGTTCGTGGATTCTGGATGCTCAAACCATATGTGTGGAGAGAGCAAAATGTTTTCAAGTTTGGACAGTGCTTTCAAACACAATGTCAAACTTGGAAACAGTCACAAACTGATGGTTAGTGGGAAAGGAGTTGTGAAGATAACGCTTAATGGAGTAAGATACGTTATCAATGATGTGTACTATGTTCCGGAGCTGAAAAACAACTTGTTGAGTGTTGGACAACTTCAAGAGAAGGGTCTCGATGTTCTATTCAGAGGAGGAGAAAAGAACACATGCAGCATTTTTCATCCTACAAGAGGAAAAATTGCAGAGTCAGTCAAGAGCACCAATCGAATGTTCGTTTAGTTGGGAGAAATCAATGAGAAGACAAAGGAGGAGAGATGTTTGCAGGTCGATGTTGCAGACCAAGAGGAGCTCTGGCACCACCGGTATGGACATCTTAGTTAAAAAGGTCTCTCAATCCTGCGTAACAAGGAGATGGTCATGGGGTTACCAAACTTTGGAGGAACGAAGGTGACTTGCGAATCATGTGTCAAAGGCAAACACCATCGAACTTCCTTCCCAAAGCAGAGCAAGTGGAGAGCTATAGAGAAGCTGCAACTTGTTCACTCCGATCTGTGCGGTCCAATAACTCCATCATCGAATAGTCAGAAAAGATATTTGATCAGCTTCATTGACGACTTCTCAAGAAAGACGTGGATCTACTTTGTGCTTGAGAAATCAGAGGCCTTTCAACAATTCAAACAATTTGAGGCGTATGTGGAGAAACAGACAGGAAGCTTCATCAAATGCTTAAGGACAGATCGAGGAGGAGAGTACAACTCCATTTAGTTCAAGGAGTTCTGCAAGGAACACGGAATCAAACGCCAGCTCACCGCTGCGTACACCCCACAGCAAAACGGCGTTGCAGAGCGTAAGAACAGAACTCTCATGAATATGGTGAGAGCTGTGCTGATAGAGAAGGAAGTACCAAGGAGTTTTTGGCCAGATGTAGTGCAATGGTCAAACCATGTCCTAAATCGATCTCCCACCGTGATCGTGAAGGATATGACTCTAGAAGAAGCATGGAGTGGGAACAAGCCATTAGTGGATCATTTTCAAATTTTTGGCTGTGTTGGCTATGTTCACATCCCAGATGTGAAAAGAACCAAGCTAGATGACAAGAGCGTGAAGTGTGTCATGATTGGGTACAACAGTGAGTCAAAAGCATACAAGATGTATGATCCGGTAGAGAAGAAGACTCATATCAGTCGTGATGTGATATTCGAAGAAGACAAAAAATGGAGTTGGGATGAAAGTCTCTCTACAGAGCAGTTGGTGGAGCTCGAGTGGGAAGATGAACATGAGTTCGATGAAAATGAAGAGGAAGAGGTAGAAGTGGAGGAAACAGGAGACGATAGTGATGGAGATCCCCCTCCGCAAGCTCATGTTCGACCAAAAACTGCAACAGTGGGCAGAACAAGAAGGCCACCTGTTTGGCACGATGACTACACATCTGGAGAGGAGCTATCAGACACCGAAGAAGAGGCAAACATGGTGCGAGTATGATCTGAGGAGGAGGAGATTGTAGCAGAACTTATGGTGATCTCAGATCCCACTTCTTTAGAGGAAGCTGTTAGACACTCGAAATGGAAGACTACAATGAATGCAGAGATTTGTTCGATTGAAAAGAATCTGACATGGTCTCTGATGGAGCTTCCAGCTGCAGCCAAAGCCATTGGCGTGAAATGAATCTACAAGACAAAACTTAATGAGCAGGGAGAGGTTGACAAGTTCAAGGCTCGTCTTGTGGTAAAGGGTTATGCACAAGAATATGGGATTGACTACACCGAAGTTTTTGCTCCTGTGGCAAGAATGGATACAGTGAGGATGATCATTGCTCTAGCTGCTCATCGAGGGTGGGGAATTCATCAGTTAGATGTCAAATCTGTTTTCTTACACGGAGAGTTGCCGGAAGATGTCTATGTGGAGCAACCTCAAGGGTATGAGGTAACTGGGAAAGAACACATGGTCTACAAGCTCCATAAGGCTCTATACGGACTAAAACAGGCACCACGAGCTTGGTTTAGTCGTATAGAAGCTTACTTCATCAAAGCAGGCTTTGAGAGCAGCATCAGCAGCAAACTTTGTTCATCAAACACAAAGGAGGTAAAATACTCATTGTTAGTATTTATGTTGATGATTTGCTCTTTACTGGTGATGATGAGGTGTTGTTAGCTGAGTTCAAACAGTCTATGAAAAGGGAATTTGATGTGACTGACTTAGGGAGAATGAGGTATTTTCTGGGAATAGAAGTAGTACAAAAGAATGATGGCATCTTTATTTGTCAAAGAAAGCATGCAGCGGAGGTCATCGAGAGGTTTGGAATGCAGAATTTCAACTCTGTCTGCAATCCAATTGTTCCTGGTCAGAGACTTCACCGAGATGAGACGGGTGTGAAGGTTGATTCAACCCTTTACAAACAAATGGTGGGAAGCCTGATGTACTTAACGGCAACACGTCCTGATCTCATGTTCGTGGTGTGTCTTGTTAGTCGTTTCATGTCAAATCCCACACAGCTACACTTTGCAGCAGTGAAACGAATCATGCGGTATCTAAAAGGCACCATGGAGTTTGGAATCTGGTACAAGAAGGAGGGAAAAATAGGGCTTGTTGGTTACACAGATAGTGATTATGCGGGAGATATAGATGATAGCAAGAGCACATCAGGGTATGTTTTTCTAATGGGAGGAGGAGCAGTTGCATGGTCGTCACGAAAACAGCCTATCGTGACACTTTCAACTACCGAAGCAGAGTATGTTGCAGCATCAACTTCTGCTTGTCAATCTATGTGGATGGGAAGAATTCTGAAAGAGATTGGTTACAATCAAGGAGGAGAAATGGAGCTACTATGTGATAATACTTCAACCATCAAGTTGTCTAAAAATGTTGTGTTACATGGTAAGTCGAAGCACATCAGGGTTCATATTCATTTTCTCAGGGATTTGGTTAAGGAAGGAGCTATTAAGCTGACATACTGCAAAACTGAGCAGCAGCTCGCTGATATCATGACTAAGCCGATGAAGATGGCAACGTTTCAGAGAATTAGAGTAGCTTTCGGAATGCGTGTTTTGAACTGACTCCTTGAGAAGGTTCAGTTCAAGGGAGGGTTTGTTGGATTATCTTTCGAGTCTTAGTTAGTTACGCAAGTTTAACAATAAGGAGACTTGTTCTCTATAGTTTACATGGTCAAGTTTATGTTTCCGCAAAACTAGTTAGTAGTTGAGTTAGTGGAGTGATGTTTTGTTTCAGTTTATTTGCTTCAGCATTTTTAAGTCTATAAAAGGCATTGGACGAGTATGAATAAGATTAGATCATTCAGTGCAAACTTGAGTATTCTTTTAGCCTAAATCTACATACTGTGGTTTTGCACCGAGTCACATATTGTACTACCCCAATCGAAAAGTTGTGGTTTTGGTTGGGTTTCGATTTTCTCCGCTGACCCAATCAGCATATTTTCAATTGAAAAATACTTATGAGTGTCTTGTTCACTTTTTCCTTTTCAACCAATCAAAATCTTCTATACATTATTTTATTTAAAAATTAAATCAAAATTAAATTAAAAAGCAAAACAGATTAAGGAAACAAATTATGTATAATTTTTTTAAAAAAAGTTAAATATTGGCTTGGTTTAGACTTTACAATTAGAATGAAATGATGTATCGGTTTGGGTTTACAAATAAGGTGATTAGGGTTTAAATTTTACAATTCAAAAAATTTATATGTCGGTTTGGGTTTACAAATGAAGTGGTTAGGGTTTAGATTTTACAATTAGAGCGAAATTATATGTCGGTTTGGGTTTACAAATGAAGTGGTTAGGGTTTAGATTTTACAATTAGAGCGAAATTATATGTCGGTTTGGGTTTACAAATGAGATGGTTAGGGTCTAGATTTTACAATTAAAACGAAATTATATGCCGGTTTGGGTTTTCAAATGAGATGGTTAGGGTCTAGATTTTACAATTAGAACGAAATTATATGTCGGTTTGGGTTTACAAATGAGATGGTTAGGGTCTAGATTTTACAATTAGAACGAAATTATATGTCGGTTTGGGTTTACAAATGAGATGGTTAGGGTCTAGATTTTACAATTAGAACGAAATTATATGTCGGTTTGGGTTTACAAATGAGATGGTTAGGGTTTCGATTTTACAATTAAAATGAAATTATATGTCGGGTTGGTTTACAAATGAGATGGTTAGGGTTTAGATTTTACAATTAGAATGAAAGTATATGTCGGTTTGGGTTTACAAATGAGATGGTTAGGGTTTAGATTATACAATTAGAACAAAATTGTATGTCGGTTTGGGTTTACAAATGAGATGGTTAGGGTTTCGATTTTACAATTAGAATGAAATTATATATCGGTTTTAGTTTACAAATGAGATGGTTAGGGTTTAGATTATACAATTAGAACGAAATTATATGTCGGTTTGGGTTTACAAATGAGATGGTTAGGGTTAGATTTTACAATTAGAATGAAATTATATATCGGTTTTAGTTTATAAATAAGCGGTTTAAGTTTTTAATTTTATAATAATATATACAGATTTTGTTTCCTTATTTTATAAGGAGATGAATGAATAAGTTATTAAATGTATTATGACATGTCATATTTTCATTGGCTAAAGTAATGAGAAGTGAACAAAGGGGTTTTATGAGTGAACCCAAGAATTGTTCTTTTCAATTTAGGTTTGGTTTTTAATTTAGGTTTGGTTACGTGAGAATTTTGATTTGGTTTGGGTAGAACCGATCAGTGTTTTTGTGTAATTGTTTGGCTATACCAAAATTAGATCGGTATTCATTAATACCTAAATTAAAACGAACCTATTTACCCACTTAAAGTAGGTTGGGTGACAGATCGGCCATAGGAAAGGAAGAGTGATCAATGCCAGCTAAGGTTGTTAGACACCGTAGCTCACCTTTCACTAAAAAGAAGGTGGTGCAGCCAGGTTAGTCGACTCAGTCCCTGTACTCCTTATCGAAAGATAGGTGCTTTAGCAACTCGACCAAGCCGAACTTCTAACAGCCCGCCCGCTACCATGCCTCCCCACATTATACAGTTTTAACCGTTTTTAAATCAGTACATTTAACCAAGAACCGAAACGAGCCAAACCATTTATTTTCGGTTAATTTCGATAAATACTACTAGTATTTTGGTTAAACAAGAACCAAAAAAGGCAGCTCAGGTCAGTTTGGTTCGGTTAACCCAAGTGGCATGCCATAAATTTTTGACGATACGAAGAGATTTTTTATTCATCTTGGAAAATAGTACAAGACTGAGATCAAACTACATATAGTTTACAAATTGATGCTATATATATGAAGAAATAAAAAGAGTCGATGGTATAAACAGAATGTGGTTCTTTAGAAGCAGAATCATGTTTTGAGAAAAGAGATCGACTTTTATATGTATGATAGAAAATTATGTGCGAGTGATTGCTAAAGAAGCACAATAAGTGGGAAATAACGTTCGTAGAGATGCGTTGCATACATGTGAAGCAGGTTCAAATGGAGTTCTTGGGATTGATGAATCTCCTGTTTTGTTAAAATCCCTTGCTGCTATATAGTGCTATTGTTATTAAGAGAGTTAGGTTGCTTCCGAATATGATACTTTTGACCCCTTTTTTTACCTTGATGAGGTTTGGCAAGCACGGTCAGGGACACGCGCATTGAGTTCCCTCACTTGGTTTCTCAGAAAAAGTCCACAAATACATTATGCTCCACGATCTGCAACGATAGCAGTAAACTCAAATTTTCTATATCGCTATAATACATCTATAGCAGTTCATGGAAGAGGAATTTAGATGAACAGATTAAGACTCACCTTCTTTTTTTATTGTCGAGCTCAAGCATGACTTCTTCCACTGTTACATATAGTTTGGAGGTGATTTTCCCCATTTCATCAAGTTCTTTCATCAACAGCTAATATTTACAAGGGAGAAACAAAATGAGTTAAACTCCAGGTCTTGGATAAGGTTAAAGTCAAACAATGGTAACTGAGATTTCTTTTACCCATGGTGTCAATATCGGTTGTGCCGTAGTTGAAGACGCAAAGAGTATTTGCTGCAGGTTCTGAATATGGGTTCGCCTGAGAAACAGAGAAGAGACAATAGTGATACATGAGGTCGTAAAAGAGAATGAGGAATGTGCTATGAGGATTTTGGACTTACAGCTCACTAATGCATCTATTTCTGTCGTCTGGAAGGGAATTCTCAAGGTCAGACTGAAGAGATGATATACCTAACTGAAGAGCAACTATCTGCTGAATGATGGCTTGAGCATCTATTACAGGAATAAATGAAGATCATCAGCCTAAAGTAGGTTAGGAAATATCAGACAAAAGGGAAAAATCATGTAAAACGGTAGCATTGATTACTTGAGTGAATGCTTAAGAGATCTCCAACTCCATGTAAAAAGCTGTCATTGTCATCCACCGCTCCCTGTTCTTGCACATCATATGCAGGTTGGATCAAAGCCGAACATCGTCCCTGTATATATAGCGAAGAAATGAATTAGTTTCAATATCCGATAGTTGCAAGAAAGCGTTGACAATAATTACTATGGCTAATGACCACACCACACGACTTCTTGTGGCTAAGAGGTAAGTCTGGAGTTCAGATTCGATTACTTTAGCAGAGAAAATGCTCCAAGCATGTTTTTCTTTTCTAGCTGACATGCTAATTTCAAGAACTGGTGTCTAGCAAGCTGATTAACCAGGTGTCTGATGAACTGTGACAATATATTGGGATATCAAAGACATAATGACAAGTAGATCTTTGTATCTTAGACATGGAAAAAACACCATGCAAGTCTTGTGGCCAACATATCTCGAAGAGATTTAACTAAAAGTATACAATTAAAACTTAATGACAACGTACCACTTTCTGTTTACTAATATACAGTTCTTGACGCATGACCTTTAGATCGTAGTCACCTACAATTTATGATGAGCAAAAAGCATATAAAAGCATGCATAGGCTACATGTAAGGAGCAAAAAGTAAATGCTTAATCCATTGCAAGATATAGGTGTCCTGGAGTTGAGCAAGCTCCCAACATAGCTCGGGAGTAGTCTAAAAGGAAGAAGAGATAAAGCAAATATTATATATTCACAGAAGTGTCTACTTGTTTGATACTTGAAATGTCAAGAATTGAGTATATAATTAAACAAACCTCAGATAAACATTTTTCTTCTTTCTTATAAAGGGTCGAGATTTTTTCAACTAGATCTGCCTGTTTTCTCCTGCACAGTTATGAAAATGATCACCGGAATACAGTATGACAATTTAAGGTGTCAAAAAGATGATTTTATCAATGTTTCATGTTCTTCTACCTTAGAGAATGTAGATCAAAATGAATATGAGCTTCAACTGATGTTACTTGAGATTTGAGCGTCAAGAGAATTATCTAGCTTGTTGCTTAGCATTCTCGACCTGGGCTTCAATCCATTGTCTCTCTTCCTTTTTCCAAAGCTGTGAATAACCAGGAAAATGCCTTAGAGAGTGAGAAAAATCGTATGCGTGAAAATTCCACAATTTTATTTTATATGCCATAAAATGGTCTCTAGTTTCTCTTAGAGAGACCCTTGTACTTATACATTTTTTTCTCAACTAAACGAATATATTCAAATATTCAAATCCAGAGTAACAATCAAAGTGAAAGCTGAAAATTATATTGCTGGAGTACCAAATAATACATATATGGATCGGAGCCACTGCAGTTCATCTACACGTTGATGCTGTGGCTGTTCCAAATCTGCAGCAATGTAAATAGACAAGTTCTAGATGGAAAATGGCTTCTAACAAGTAAGAATTATGCACAATAACAAAATGGAGGATTTTTATTATACAGAGGGAAGTTACATATTTTAGGCTTACATAATAGTATATGAGAAAAACAAAAGTCACACTGTAGGACCGTTACCTTGAAACATGTTTAATGTATCATCAAAGCTAACCCGTGAGCATTTCGATTTTCCTTCATCTGCGACTAAACGGTATGGCCCCTGACATGACAGCGGATAAACATTGAACAAGTGCACAAAACGGTGCAAGATGAATACCAGTTGATAATTTCTTCATTCTCAGAAATTGTCAAACCATAGCATTTGTCACTAGGTACGAACGACCAATAAGATCTCAGCTAGCTTGACTTTTCTATAAGAGGAAGAAAATTTGAAATAATCAGCAATTGATTCACCACTAATTCCATGCACTTACTGTGTCTAGCTGCTTTGCAAACCACTGATTTAACTCCTTTGTGCACACTGAATCTCCAGCCAAGTAGTCCTGAAAATCGCAGTATGCTAAGCAGCTCCGTCCTCTTCACATATGAAACAGCCAATTAAGTTGGCTAAAAGAGTTGATGACTTTTACTATGATGCATACTGTATATAATAGAATATATCAGTAAGAAAACTGCTCTGCTAGCTGTCAAAACCCCACTTTTTGATCTATCAACCAAAAGAAGTATCTAAGAAAATACAACTTCCGGCCTCCATAAAACTCTTCATACAGATAACTAATAGATAAGTTCCATAAATGATATCCAGGCTACAGATAAATAAATACCCAATCTAACTAATCGATCTTTCAAAATATCTACCAGATATGCAACTATCTTATGCAGCTTAAGTTTCTCACCCAACTGATGCTAATTTAAAAGTATAATGCATTCAAGCCAACTAGATATACAGTGGTTCACCGGATAGGGAAAAATTAAACCAACAAATAAGGGGTACTAAGGACACCTTTTCCGGAATGATAATGCGCCAGCTCTTGCGAAGTGGAAGCCGTCTTCCCAAAACTCCATTCATCTAAATCACAGGAAATTACCGAAAGAAAACATCACAAACTTATCAAAGACCAAAAGAATTCTACATTCCACTTTACATTGTGTGAGGTTCATGTACCAAACCTGCAAATTTTTAGCAGATAAGTTGTATTCTATAGCTGTTATCTGTCCAGTGACAGCAGAAGTTGCAGCTAGCGCTGGGCACGGGACGCGTACCCTTGAATTTTTCGATATCCTTTACCCGATCCGACTCTTACGGGTAATAGAAAAAAATTACTCGTACTCGACCCTTAAATAGCGGGTACTCGTAAAAACGGGTACCCGGTAAAAAACAGTTGACCCTTTAAATACCCGACCCTTTAACGGGTACCCGGAAAAACTGGTATCCGGCAAAAAAAATCGCCAATAACCGCAAAAAGAAGAACTCATAAATGTCAATAATTTCATATTCCGAAATCCAAAAAAGAAGAACATTTATAAATGTATGCAACATATAGTATCAAAAAATATAAAATTACAAACTTAAAAAGCTTATAATTTCATGTTGCCGTTCTTCCGTAAGCTGCCGTGAAATTTCCTAACAACTTTGATTCTCTTTCCTTACCTAAACATAAGCGTAATACAAAAGATCAATATCAAGCTCCAACATATATTCACAGAAACAGTATGAGGTTTACAATATTACCTTCTTCATCCGTGTTTAATGAAGTTAAACCCACTCATCTTCCAAAGAAAGACTAACTCCTTGGGGGAAAGCGCTAAACTCTACAAACAAAAAGTAACTTGTAAGTGTATAAATAAATATGAACATTCATTGATTAAAGCTCAAAGATTAAAAATTTTACCATCTTCTAGAGTCTCAAGCTCTTCCATTGGTTCTTCCTCCGAAGAAACTTGTGGATAATCATACCGAATCCAATCTTGAGTGCAAATGAGTGCTTCAACTATCATTGGTGTGAGAGAACTTCGGAAAGGAACAAGTATGCGACCACCTGTGCTAAATGTCGATTCAGAAGCAACAGTTGAAACTGGTATTGCTAAAAGATCCTTTGCCATTAAGGAGAGAATCTTAAACTTTGAACTTGCTTTCTTCCACCACAACAATATATTAAAATCCGGATCAGACCTAGGAACACAATCATCAGCTAGATAACACTCCAATTCTGTTTTAAAAACCAAATTTGCTTCTGTTTCTTCATGCATATCCATCAATGAATCAAGATCAAAACTTCCAACCACATCCACTTCTTCTAAATTACTGGTTCCTCTTGGCACTTGGTTAGTATTTGTAGTAGAGCTTGAAGCATAGCTTTCATAGACTTGATACATCTTCTCAAGCAGAGTATGAATACTTTCGATCAAGGCCTCAGCAACGCTCCCACCATAACTTTCACGGATTAGCCAACTCACGTACTTCATCTTATACCGAGGATCAACGACACATGCGATAAATATCACCAAGTTCATGTTTTCTCCCCAGAATTTATCGAACTTTATCTTCATTTTACCAGCCATTGACTTCAGATTAGCATCATTCTTGTTTAACTCCATTTTCCGAATCATAAGGCCAACACCAAAGATCTCCTTCATATAAGCATTTCCCGTGAAATAACGTGTTGTAGAAACTTTCAAAGTGGCATCATAGAAGAACTTAAAGATAGGTAAAATGGAGATTTCATAGGTCCAATCAGATTCAGTTGGCGCACCTCCTATTTTCTGAAGTTCTTCCATGTATTTTTCATCTTCCAACTCAAGCATATCGAATCCCTTCTTAAGTTTCACAGCAGCTTCCAACATTAGGTATGTGGAATTCCATCTTGTCTCAACATCTAAAGTAAGACCAGATGTAGTAGAGATGTTTTGATGAAGAAGACATTCCTTAAACTTTAGTAATCTAGCCGAAGAAGATCTTATGTAGCGAACAACAGTACGAATTCGACAAATAGCAGTATTCATCTCTTGTAGACCATCTTTAACAACCAAATTTAAGATGTGACACCACATCTCATGTGAAGATAATCACCATCAAGGAAACTTGTACCCCATGACTTAAGTCTTCTTTTCAAGAATCTTATAGCGACATCATTTGCACTTGCATTATCCACGGTGAGTGTAAAAACCTTGTTGATTCCCCAAGAAACTAAACATTTCTCAAGCATCTTCCCAATCATCTCACCTTTATGACTATGTATTTGACAAAAGTTGATGATTTTCTTATGTAGATTCCAGCCATCATCAATGAAGTGTGTTGTTAAACACATGTAGCTAAAGTTTTGCACCGACGTCCATGTATCCGTAGTGAGAGAAACAGATCCCCTGTAACTTTTAAAGAACTTCTTCAGCTTGTTCTTTTCTTCAAGAAATAAACTCATGCATTCCCTAGTTATTGATCTACGAGAAGGAATAGTAAACCGAGGTTGAACAATGCTCATGTATTCACGAAAACCTACTTTCTCCACAAACCTGAATGGTAGCTCATCCTTTATAATCATTCTCAGCAAAGCTCTGCGTGAATCTTCTTGACTAAACGCTAGATATGATGGAACAGCTCCAACAGTGTTATCTTTGTTAGATTGATTGAACAAGGTAGCCTGCTTGAATCTTTTTCCATCCATTGTTTCAACGGCAAGCTCCGGGTGAAGTTTTTTGCATCTCCTCATATGCTTAATCATATTACTTGTAGTGGTACCAGATTTCGTCGTAAGACCAACAAGTTGTGAGCAATGGTTACATTTCGCTTTATCTCCCTTCTCTGTTTTCTTAAAATGATCCCAAGCCACTGACTTTATTTTTGGAGATATCTTATCAATGTCGGGACCTTAATTATGTTCCACCTTGGGATTTTCGATTTCTTCGATTGCCATCTACAACATAACAAGATAACATAAACAAAAAATCAGAGAGATGAATAAAAAATAGAAGTGGCAACAAGAATCTTGAATATAAAATGAGACATGAATAACCTGTTTCAAAGTGAAAGCCTAGAAACTAATTGGCGGCCGACAAGGAAGTGTAGTGGAGGAGGAGAATAGAAACTATGTTAGCTAGGTGAAATATATATTAATTCAATTAGGTTATGGTCTTGTGGATATATTAATTGAATTGGGCTTTGTATCATTTTAATTGGGTTAAATTGAACCTAGACTTTAACTTTAACTATAGAATATATTCATAAATTAATAATATATAATAATAATACAAAATATTAAAAGGTATTAACGGGTCGGGTAACAAAACGGGTAAAGGGACAAGTAACGGGACGGTATTGAAAATTAAATTAATACTCGATACTCGTCCCTTACTCACAGGTAATATAATTATAGAACCCTTTACTCGACCCTAAGGTTACGGGTACCCTTTTTTCGGGACGGGTACGAGCCGAGTAACGGACCGAATATGGGTAACGGGTATTAGTGTCCAGGCTGAGTTGCAGCAACCCGGGCACTGTCTATGTTGGATATGGGCTTTGCTACAGAAGCCCAAACAGAAAATTTTAGAAGTTTTGGGCCTAAAGTCTTGGATTTGGCCCATCTGGTCGCAGGGGAAAAATCTTCAATTTACTGAGAAATAGAAGAAGCCTTACGTCACTGACCCACTATAAATACTAGAGGTCTTTGTCAGAGCTGGGGATCCGAAATCTTGGCAATCAGAGAGAAAAAAGCAATTATTTTTGTATTATTTGCGCTTAGATCTTTGATTATATTTTTCGTAAACACTCACCTTCAATTCTACGTTAATAAAAGGACCAGCTCCGATTCATCCCCATTAAGACTCGTTTTATTTCTATTGTCGATTTCTTACATACAACAATTTGGCGCCCACCGTGGGACCAGACGGAATCCTTTTATTTGACGAATAGAGTTTGAAGACAAAGGCGTTTTCAAAAAACCAGAAGCATGTCTCACACTGATCTCTCAAGTAACGAAAGCGTCAACTCTTCCGCTCGAGGACAAACCAGCTCCAAGGCGTCAATCCAACTGACCGCGAAGCCGTAGGCACTACGTGCGTCGCTCCGACTAATCGCGAAACCAACGGCGCTATCCCTCCTGTTCGTGTAGCCGTTGGCATCAATCCAACCGACCGCAAAGCCGTAGGCGCTACGCTCGTCGCTCCAACAAATGGCATAGCCTACGGCGCTCCGAACACCGCGTAACCGTAGGCGCGTACGCGCATCACCCAAACCATCTTACACCATCGTACATGCAATCAACGAACAATCAACGAACAATCATCGATATTCTCCACTCCTGAATACGATCTTGCTCTCGCAAGCATAGCCCGTAACGGCGACCTCGTCAACTCTCAAGCAAGCCACGACGAAGTCACGTACACCATCATCAATCTCGCCATCTCGCCAACACATATGCGAGCAAGTCATCTCGCCTAAAATCGCAAGCACTCATGCGCTGACTTCCGCTGCGTCACCTCGCCACCGCATCGCCGAAAAACCTTGATCTCGCCAGAATTTTGAGCAAGCCTTGAACTCGGCCCACGAACCAACACAAGGGTAACCCTCGAGCACACCACCGAGTGCGCCATCGCCGAGACCTGCGAGACGCGACCGATAAGCTGGACGCGCATCAAGCATCAAGCACGCCCCCGTACAAAATCCACCTCGCCAAGTCTCCCACTCACAATCTCGCACTCTTGAGCTCGCATCTCACGATCTTGTATGCAAAAAGTCTCGATCTAGCCACAATCTCGTACGCAAAAGTCTCGACCTTACCATCCTCTCGATCTAGCAAAAGTCTCGACCTTGCCATCCTCTCGATCTAGCCATGATCTCGTACGAAATAGTCTCGACCTCGCCATCCTCTCGATCTAGCCACGATCTCGTATGCAAAAGTCTCAATCTCGCCATGAGCTCGTACGAAAAGGTCTTGATCTCGCCACGATCTCGTATGCAAAACTCTCAACCTCGCAACTTTCGCTCGAGCTCGCTACCCTCAATCTCGCAACTCTTGCTGTAGCTTGCAACCCTCGATATCGCAGTCACGATCTCGCCACTCTTGATCTCGCACTCTTGATTTCGCAACTTGCACTCGATTTCGCACTCTCGATCTCCCCACTCTTGATCTCACGCTCTCAAGCCCACAAAATATGGATGAAATTTCTTAATTACGCCATCGTACATTGCCCGTCGTCATTCCATGACTCCACGATTCTCCTACCACCCTTGGCGGCACCTCGCTATCGTCTCCATTATGTCACCGCACCACAGAGAACAATATGCTGTTGACCTCTACACACCGTCGCGCTTGGATTAACGAACCGCTAGACCAAGGCACCAACATCGCTCCGTATTGAAGCTGACATCGCCAAGCACCATCACGCCGCAACGCACAATAATCGGAGAGGATAAAGCCACACCAAGCTCAGTAAGCAGCATTCCAACCGACCTCTCTAAATTGGAAGAATGGTGAGATTCCGAACAACCATGATCTCGCCCTTGCCAAGTCTCGAACACTCCGACTGGACAAGCATCAAAGTCGACAAATCGTCACACGAGCCATGCTGCCTCCGCGTCAACTACCATACCATCACGTCGACATCGTACACGCACCCACCAGACAGCGCCGCCGGCAAACCACCGCACATTCACCAGCACGCAACAAAGAGCAATACCTGCCATATTTGGCGCAACGAGAACCTCTCAAGCCCAAAAAAAAAAAATCGTCACACGCTCGACAATATCGAGCTCTAAGTACTCACGGGATAATCCAGAAGCAAAAGCCGCATCCAATGAGTTTTCGGGCAATACTGCCTTGCTAACGATTAGCTTGCACATCGTCGCCCTGGCCAGGTGTACGATTGTAAATGCGCTCCGCATGGGTGCAGTGGTGAAATAATCCACGTCCTTACTTCAGTAGGACATTTTAAGTCGAGCCCAGACTCGCAATGAGCTGGCAGGAAGTAGAGTGAGTAAGCCGAGACCCCGACTCACACACACGTAATTCCTGCAGCACCCACAGGGTAAGCCGGTCACGCGTACCGCACCTTAAACAGTACGACAAGTCCGTCTTGTCTACTCAAGACGTTTCGGGGAAAAACATATCCAGGATAAGCCAGGAGATGTCCTGCACTGCAAAATATGCCTTGTAAACAATTAAAACGTCGCATCTCTATTTTGAGGGTAATTTCGAAATAATATATTTTGCGCGACAAAAATCAGCAATAATCAATCTTTGCGAAGATCATCAATAAAATACGAATTACCAAGTTCCTGCAGCAATCGAGTTCGCATGACAAAAAGAAAAATCTAAAAGCAAAAACAAAAAGCAATAATACAAGGACATATCACTCGTTTGCAGCATCATCGGTGTCTCCATCAGCAGCCTCCAGGAATGGCTTCGGATCCTATCTTCGGGAATTAAGACCCATCTGTTAATCAACGTCTGAAAAAACTTCACCGTCCTACTACACGCGCACGTCTTGACTCGTACGAGCTCGTTAATTTCTCCGCAAGCGGTGATCTCATCAAATGGTGACCACACCAACTTAATCTCGCCAAGACAAGACAACATTATACGCAGCAATCCCGTATACATATGTTGAGCTCGCCAATGATTCCATATGGAGAGGTATTGAGATCATCAATGATTCCATACAAAAAAGTATTGAGCTCACCAATGAGTCCATACAGAGAAGTGTTGAGCTCGCCAATGATTCCTTACGGAGAGGTATTGAGGTCACCAATGATTCTAGACGAAGAAGTATTGAGCTTGCCAATGAGTCCATATGTAGAAGTGTTGAGCTCGCCAATGATTCCATACGGAGAAGTGTTGAGCTCGCCAAGGTCCTGTACGTAGAAGTATCGAGCACGCTAACGCGTCACCGCCTCAGTCTCGCAATAACAAGCACAGCAAGCTTCGTATGCAGGCAATCAACTTGACCTCAATCTCGCTACGAGCACGACCTCGCCATTCTCGATATGCGCCCTCAAACTCACAACGAGGACAAATCCTTGAGCACGCCACAGTACGGACAAATCCCCGTCAATCCATCTCGCCATCGCGCCATCTCGCCAGACCATCTCACCACGCCATCTCGTCATCTCGTCATCTCGCACAATCTGCCCCAACATTCCACGAGACTCTTGTTAGTACCTTGTAAGCATGTCATGAGTTCGCCACAACCATATCACGAGCACGCCATCTTCTTCGAAGCAAGCACGTCGTCATTCCGCCATCGTTGCACTAACACAATCCAGGCGGAAGCTGGACCGAGACGCCTAACGGTCTCGGCCAAGTATGGCGAGCAAGGGGACTAGCGCAGAGCAACGAAGCGAATAGAAGGGAGAAGCACCATGGCGGAGCGGCAGGGCCAAGGCGCCTCACGGTCTCGACCAAAGCCAACGGACAGTGTACTCGCCGAATCTGCTCGACGGAACCAGGCAACGGCGGCGCCACAGCGAGATAACGATCACCCACAGAGAACAAGGCGGCGGAAGATGGACCNCATATCACTCGTTTGCAGCATCATCGGTGTCTCCATCAGCAGCCTCCAGGAATGGCTTCGGATCCTATCTTCGGGAATTAAGACCCATCTGTTAATCAACGTCTGAAAAAACTTCACCGTCCTACTACACGCGCACGTCTTGACTCGTACGAGCTCGTTAATTTCTCCGCAAGCGGTGATCTCATCAAATGGTGACCACACCAACTTAATCTCGCCAAGACAAGACAACATTATACGCAGCAATCCCGTATACATATGTTGAGCTCGCCAATGATTCCATATGGAGAGGTATTGAGATCATCAATGATTCCATACAAAAAAGTATTGAGCTCACCAATGAGTCCATACAGAGAAGTGTTGAGCTCGCCAATGATTCCTTACGGAGAGGTATTGAGGTCACCAATGATTCTAGACGAAGAAGTATTGAGCTTGCCAATGAGTCCATATGTAGAAGTGTTGAGCTCGCCAATGATTCCATACGGAGAAGTGTTGAGCTCGCCAAGGTCCTGTACGTAGAAGTATCGAGCACGCTAACGCGTCACCGCCTCAGTCTCGCAATAACAAGCACAGCAAGCTTCGTATGCAGGCAATCAACTTGACCTCAATCTCGCTACGAGCACGACCTCGCCATTCTCGATATGCGCCCTCAAACTCACAACGAGGACAAATCCTTGAGCACGCCACAGTACGGACAAATCCCCGTCAATCCATCTCGCCATCGCGCCATCTCGCCAGACCATCTCACCACGCCATCTCGTCATCTCGTCATCTCGCACAATCTGCCCCAACATTCCACGAGACTCTTGTTAGTACCTTGTAAGCATGTCATGAGTTCGCCACAACCATATCACGAGCACGCCATCTTCTTCGAAGCAAGCACGTCGTCATTCCGCCATCGTTGCACTAACACAATCCAGGCGGAAGCTGGACCGAGACGCCTAACGGTCTCGGCCAAGTATGGCGAGCAAGGGGACTAGCGCAGAGCAACGAAGCGAATAGAAGGGAGAAGCACCATGGCGGAGCGGCAGGGCCAAGGCGCCTCACGGTCTCGACCAAAGCCAACGGACAGTGTACTCGCCGAATCTGCTCGACGGAACCAGGCAACGGCGGCGCCACAGCGAGATAACGATCACCCACAGAGAACAAGGCGGCGGAAGATGGACCGAACCCCACGATGGTGGGGAATAGATCCCGGCGGCGGACAAGCTCGGCGGGGGTGCTCGGCGAAGCCATGGCCCTTACACAACCACAAAAAATCTAAAGTAAAAGGATAAGGGAGAGAGAAAGAAAATTACCTTGTGGAGACATTTATATATGGAGGGACCAGCACGTTGACCGAGGTAAAAAGGAAAACCCTAATTTTGGAGCCATCTCTACTTCCCGCGTCTCGGGAAACGTGCAAAACACGCAAAACTCCCGTTTAAAACCCGAGTGACCTAGAAAAACGTGCACAATACACTATTCATCTTGGAATCTCCCGAATGTCTCGAAAAACGTGCGCAAGGTATTATTCATCCCGGAATTTCCCGGATGTCTCGAAAAACATGCGCAACACACTGTTCATCGAGGCACCTTCCGGAAGGCCGTCAAACTCTCAAAAATCTTCTGTTCATTCTGCAAGACGGATCTAGAGACATGGAACTGTACCCGACGAGCTCAAGCATGCCATCGCTCATTGGATTAGGGGGCCTTTGTCGGATATGGGCTTTGCCCCCAACATCTACAGAAGCCCAAACAGAAAATTTTAGGAGTTTTGGGTCTGAAGTCTTGGATCTGGCCATCTGGTCGCAGGGGCAAAATCATCATTTTACAGAGAAACAGAAGAAACCCTAGGTCACTGGCCCACTATAAATACTAGAGATCTTTGTCAGAGCTGGGGATCCGAAATCTTGGCAATCAGAGAGAAAAAAAACAATTATTTTCGTATTATTTGCGTTTAGATCTTTGATTAGATCTTTGATTGTATTTTCCGTAAACTCTCACATTCAATTCTATGTTAATAAAAGGAACAACTCCGATTCATCCCCATTAAAACTCGTTTTATTTATATTGTCGATTTCTTTCATCAACAGTCTCCCTTGAATTTGAATCAGATCTGATCATTGGCGAGTGAATAAATCATATTGAGTATGTAACCGCCTTAGCTGCTTCTGCAACTCCAAGGCTTCAGCCTTATGCGCCAAAGTGCATCTCTGTTGATTAAAAAAGAAACTGTCAGCGGTGCTGATGTACTGATTTGGTATATATATACACGATTACATCAACAAAAGCTAGTGCAGTAATTATGAACACTCTGATACCATAATGGAAATCTCACACCAATAAGAACCTGAATGCAGTCATAAATGATAACCCAAGTGATGTGAAACAAATTCCCCGGAAATTTCTCACAGGGAACTAATTACATTTATATAAAACACGACAAGAAAGTCTGTAACATATAGACCTCCATCCAAAGGAAGTCTTTTACAAATAATGGCTAAACTATCTATTTTTGATAAATGTTGGAGCTACTTATTAAAATTGTCAGTCCGGTGTTTCACACTCTCTCTGACTAAAACCCGCATATATGTTTATCAGTTTACAAACACCCACTTTAGCTAGTAGGAACTATATGATTTTTTTTTATTGGAGTCAGAGCAGCCTCCTACATTATCCCCATATATAGCAGGATTTGGGTTCCCAACCACAAAAATATTGAACTCATTACAGACAGAGAATTTTTTTTTTTTTTTTTTACAGACGGAAATCGCACAGAGATATTTCAAAAAAAGAAATATCGGCAAGAGTGAGGACGTAAATAGAGCTTTCGACATGTTGAGAGTGAGAGAGTAACACGTTTTCACATTTGTCCTATACAGAGAGATTCTTCATCATTAACGAGGAACGTCAAGGACCAATATGGTAGAACAAGTGTACAACATATCAATCACCAAGTCCAAGTCTCACTTCTTCTTTTTTTTTAATAGAAACCAAATCTCTCTATAGGAATTACGTACGTACGAAGCAATCAACGACAACACATTCTACTCCAGTAAACGCTTTCTAGTCTAAGAGCTCCGGTACCAATTATTTAATTCCATTAAGATGAACAATATTCATATTAACAATCGATCTATTTTCTCAACAACAACAACAAAAAATGTTTTCGCATGCATAGTAAAGAGATATTTTTGATAAAAAAAATAGATCTGAAATCCAATTATTTTAATATGCGATTTGTTATCTTTTGGAGATTCATAGAAATCCAAACCCCTTGAAAATGGGGAAAAAGGATTACCACAGGAATACAGTGTGGTGATTCAACGAAAGTAGCGACCACAACTATAACAGTTGCTTCTAGTCATATATTGAGCATTGTTGTAACCACAGGAATAACATCTTGAATTACTAAGAGATGCCTTCATGATCTCCACGGCAAGATTTGGGCTACTGGCGACGAACAACTTGAACTCATCAGAGCTAGCAATCGTACTTATGTTTGTTTTGATATAGCCAAAGGCTGCATCGTTAAGTACTTTGTCAAAAGGAATTTGAGCGAGCTCAAGGAGGTCAAGAGAATTCGACAAACTAAGAGAAGATATAAGCTCGGTTCTGCATAGGTCTCGTAGATGCGGAATCTCATATTTATCAGCCGCAAGATATCAATAAAGAGAGAAGGAAGAATGAAAAGAAGAGACCAGAATAAGTTTGTGGGCAGAGATAGCTGAACCCTCATCATCACTATTAACTGCCTTGAGCCGTACGTCAACTTGCCATTGTTCTGCCAAAACCTTTGCAAGTCCACCCGAGAATTGCTCTTTGTTATTTGGAGTTGCCATATCAATAGAATAGTATATTTATCGTTGCAAAACGAAAGTGGATTATATAGAGAACATAATGAAAACGGTCAAAATGACTTATTTAATTCTTTTTCTTCCATCTGCTTCCATTTTTCAAGACTTTGGAAATGGAGAAGACACAAATACGAAGAAATTGCCAAGTCCAAACTCTTAATTGGCCTCGCCTCCTCTCTTGAAAATTGTATTACGATATGAAATCGTTAAAACACAAGTATATATATATATATTAAAATTATTTTTTTAAAAAGTATATATGAAGATGTTTAAAACATGCCATATAAATTTAACAAGAAAATAGTTTTCCAGGGTTTTTAAACTTTACGTCTATCATTCTATGATATATATTGATTAATTTTTTGCGATGGTGATAAAATAGCACGAAGGAGCAAAAAAGAACGAAAAACAAAAGGATTAATTTAGATTACTTTTGCATGGCCATAACTCGTGATGACGTGAACGTATGCGTTTGTATAATCACCAACTACTTTTTGTCTTCGATTCGTTAGACATTTAGACCACATGTCTATGCATGGGTCATCAAACACATGCGATCAGATAGGAATAAACATTGAATGATTAGTATCACCCCTTACGACTTATGAGAATAATTTGGACTTTGAATGATTAGTATATCACCCCTATAGGAATAAACATTGATAGGAAAATAAAATAAATAAAAGAGAGGTTTTCATTTTACCTATCCATTTACAAAACAAAACAAAACAAAAATAAAAAAAAATTCTGTTAAAAATAAAAAGGTAAATCTTTTGCTTTATATATAACTAGATTAGGACCCGCCCGATGTGCGGGTTTAGAGTTTTTAAAATAAAATAAAATTTAACAATGAATATAAAGTAAATATTTTAAATAAGTAAAAACTATCTATAAAAGTAAATAGAAACACCGAGGTGTCCAATGTAATTATCTTGTTTAAAAGGTGCGACTCTGCGGTTGAGACTATTAATCACATTTTTCTTTGAATGGCCTCACTCGTAGGAAGTTTAGGTTGTATCTCTAACTTCGGTCTCATCAGAGGATTTTCCATATGAGTCGGTGTACTCAAATTTGAATTTTGTTTTCTGGATGGATGTCTCTCAACAGGGTGATCCTGATCAACTTCTTCAATTACCATGATTTTTATGGACAATCTGGATGCCATAATTGCTCAGGCTTTGGGCAATAAGTTAGCCTGGGAAGAGGCGCTATCTTTTACGGCGGTCATATCGGCTCCATCTCCGTCCTTGAATGTCCAGGTTTCTTCACCTTGTTGTCAAATTGATGGTTCTTAGAAAGCAACCAATGAGCATTCATGATTGGGCTGGTGGTGATGCGTTGGTGAGGAGCGAACCTTGTTGTTGGGGGCCAAGTGTCTAAGACGGACCCCCTCCCCCCTGCATTCAGAGTTAGAAACGTTTTTGTGGGCCATGGAGTGGATACGTGCTGAGTTACTCACTATGGTGCATTCCCCGAATATTGGTCATCATTCTTCAACTTGCTCGATGAGTTTATTCGCTGGAGTTCTTTTCACTACTCTCCATCTCTTAGATCCCGCATGCGACAAATTTGAAGGCAGATTTTCTTTCATGTGCTTCGCATTCTCTTATCTCTGAAGTTTCTTTTGTAAAACCCTTTCCTCTGGCTTAGGAAACTAACCGAGGAAATTCCTTTTACTTTATTGTTTGGTTGAAAAAAAATGGATACACTTTTAGGGGTGTGTATTCAAACTGTGATTTTAGAAGATTTTATGGGATTTAGGAAATTTGAGATTTTGAGAGATTTAAAGAGAGTTTTTAGGATATTCGGTGGAATTGTTAAAAAAAAGTTTGTGATTTGATGAGATTCAAAGGGATTATATTGGATGATTGTAAGAGATTTATAGGAAAAATAATATGGATTTCCAAAATAAATTGAAAGCTAAAATATAACCTTACGGCTTGTACTGGTTAAAAAATTGAAAGACAAAAATGGATTTCTCTGTTCATCATCTCTTTTCCCCAAATTTTGTTTCGTCATTAGTTTTTTTCTTCTAGTTTTAATTGTTAATTAAGAACTGGGGAGTGGAGAATCATGGTACGGTGGATAAAAAACATTGTCATCTCCTAATATTGTTCATCATCTCCTTCCCCCAATCATCATCTTCTTTTCACTGGCCGAATGTGGAGTTGAGGACGTGGTGGTTCCGAACGCTGATATGGAGGCGGCAAAAGAGGACAAGATTCAAGCACTTTGGTTTCGTTAGTGATGGTAATGATCATATTGTATTGATAGTGAAATTCTCTAAGCTGTCTATAGTGAGAGGAGAGGTCACGATGTTTTTTTTTTTTTGTAAAACAAATCCTTCAAAATAGCACCTCTAGAGGTGTGATTTTATAAATTAGATTTGTAGTGTAAAAATGTATTCCAAATCTCTCAAAATCTTTCAAAATCATTGTTATGAGATTTTAAAGAAAAAAAAGTTATGTTTTCAATAACAGTTGATTTTATATGATTTTTTAAAATTGATGTTTGAATAACAAGACATTTTGAGCGATTTTGGGTGATTTTATTAAAATGTCATTTTCAATAACACTAGATTTAGAAAAGGATTTTAAAATTCTAAATTGAATAACATGTGATTTTAATACAAATCCAAAATCCTCCAAAATCATGGATTGAATACATCCCCCTTAGTTAAAGAAAATAGTTGTAGATGAGTTCAAAAATATTAAAATTTAATTTAATTTAACAAAAAAATATATATTTAATTCTTTTCGTAAGTAAAAACAATGTATAAAAGTAAAGAGATAAGCTTTTAGTTATAGAAAATAGTTGGTTTTTTTTGCTATAATACACTAATGTATATCCATTTACAAATCTACTGTCTATATTACCACTAAAAGTTTATTTGTACACACAAATATATTTTACTGTTAAACTATACTCCTTAGTCTTAACTACTACCAGCAAATTGTCTTTATGAACCTATTATATAACCTGTTATATCTCTCTTCACTTTAACATTTTTATAGTTATAAAAGCGGATACGTTAATCTTACATACTCTTATCATATATATTATAATAGCAGTCTTTGGAATAAATTATTTGATTGGTGAAAAAAATATAAGACGATCTATTATTTTTTTTACTTCAAGAATCTTTTTCTTTGTGTACAGGTGAGTATTTATATTTTTTTAGAAACAGTAACTAATTATATCATTTTCACAATCATTTTTTTGTCTTATATAAAAAGTAATATTTTCTTGTAATATAGCAACTAAAAATTAAAGTAAGTAAAAAATGTTATAATTTTGAATTTTATGGTATATATATATATGTATATATATATATATAAATTTATCTTATAATTAGATTTTATATAAAATTAGGTTTTATTTTGTCTACTTACTTTTATATAAAACCTTTCTAAATTAGGTTTAGGTTTTTTAGATTTTTATTTTTTAAAATTTTAATAATGAATTGACATGTGTCAACATCTGAATGATATAATTGAAACGTGTCACAATCTTGTTAATGAATAATTTTGTCATCAAGATTTATATAATAAATAATTAAATATATATTTTTTGTCAAATTTAATTTTATTTTTTTCACTATTCTCCATCTCTTGGATCCCGCATGCGACAATTTGAAGGCAAATTGTCTTGTCCGTGCTTCGCATTCTCTTATCTCTGAAGTTTCTTTTGTAGACCCCTTTCCTCTGGCTTAGGAAACTAACCGAGAAAATTCCTTTTACTTTATTGGTTGGTTAAAAAAAAAATATATACACTTTTAGTTAAAAAAAAAATAGTTGTAGATGAGTTCAAAAATATTAAAATGTAATTTAATTTAACAAAGAATATATATTTAATTATTTCGTAAGTAAAAACAATGTATAAAAGTAAAGAGATAAGCTTTTAGTTATAGAAAATAGTTGTTTTTTTTTGCTATAGTACACTAATGTATATCCATTTACAAATCTACTGTCTATATTACCAGTAAAAGTTTATTTGTACACACAAATATATTTTACTGTTAAACTATACTCTTTAGTCTTAACTACTACAAAAAAATTGTCTTTATGAAAACATTATATAACCTGTTATATCTTTCTTCACTTTAGCATTTTTATAGTTATAAAAGCGCATACGTTAATCTTACATACTCCTATCATATATATTACAATAGCAGTCTTTTGAATAAATTATTTGATTCGTGAAAAAAATATGAGACGATCTATTTTTTTATTTTACTTCAAGAATCTTTTTCTTTGTGTAAAGGTGAGTATTTACGTTTTTTTAGAAACAGTAACTGATTATATCATTTTCACAATCATTTTTTTGTCTTATATAAAAAGTAATATTTTTCTTGTAATATAGCAACTAAAAATTAAAGTAAGTAAAAAATATAATAATTTTGAAAATTTACGGTTTATATATATAAATTTATCTTATAATTAGATTTTAAATAAAATTAGGTTTTATTTTATCTACTTACTTTTATATAAAACCTTTCTAAATTAGGTTTAGATTTTTTAATTTTATTTTTTAAAATTTTAATAATGAATTGACATGTGTCAACATCTGAGTGATATAATTGACACGTGTAACGATTTTGTTAATGAGTATTTTTGTCATCAAGGTTTATATAATAAGATTTGTTCAACTTTTCAAACTTGTAGTGGCATAAGTGAATCTATTTATGCTTACTCTCCATCACAAATAGTAAGTTGTAGAAATATTTTTATTTTTATTTGTTTGAAAAAAAGGAAATAATTTTATTCAATTCAACCTATTTTTATTGTTGTATTTTTTATTCAACTATTTTCATCCTAAAAAACTTCTCTATGATTGTAATAGAAAGTAAAATATAATAAAACAACCATCTCGCGACAAAGTAAAAAAGTAGAAGCTAACTTGATCAATCTATAGTTGCTTTAATTGTGCTTTAGAGTGCTACCATTCTCTTTCCCTAATTTGAAAGCGTGGCTCTCTTTCCTTTAATGACATTGATTGCCATAATTCCACCACCTTTGTCTTCTTTTCTTTCTTAAATTACCCACTTTTTCCCTTTATTTGAACGTGTATCTTCTTTTCTTTTCTTTCCATTTCTTTATTAGAAAGATAATAAAAAGACGAAATAATTTGATTAGAAAATTAATTAAAATAATTGTAACTGAATTTTTAATAGTTGTAAGTTCGAGCCTAATAAGAAAGAAAGACAAGACTTTCATAATTTACTTAAGAGTCACGCCCAACATTTATGTGATACTTTAACGTTAAATTAAGCTGTTGGTTATATAAACTGAATTGTTTTTGTCAACGATTGAAATTCAATTTCAAAGAAAAAAAAAACGAAAAACCTACTTTTATGAAAAGTTTGATATAGAAAAGTTATAAAAATATTGTGGAGAAAAATACAAAAAAAAAGAAGAGAATATAATGATTTGTAGCCGAAGAAAATACTATCTCTCTCCAAGAAAATGAATGAAATTATGGTTAAATAAAGCATATATGACATATTCCACAAAATCCATCCAATCCATAAATTCCAAAAAACAAGTACCATCAGTATATATAGTGAAAAGGTTAACAAGATGGAGGAGAAGATTTCGACAACGTTGTTTTATGTTATAAAAGTGTCAGCAGTGAAAATTTAAATAAAAAAGAGCGAAGGAGGTCATATATCAATCATCCACTTCACCGTATATATGAGCTGGGTTAGAGATATCAACAGGATGAGAGCACTTCCTTCAAGAGCCCTAATTTCTCTCCAAAACCAGTCGCCGCGAGAAAAAAAAAATTCGATCTGCCCTCTCCGACTGCCGGGCTTCAAGCCGGAGCTGTGGGAGGGTGTAGTTCTTCGTCGTGCTT
The DNA here is from genome assembly GCF_000633955.1 of Camelina sativa. Lineage (NCBI taxonomy): Eukaryota > Viridiplantae > Streptophyta > Magnoliopsida > Brassicales > Brassicaceae > Camelina > Camelina sativa. Next base: position 8,028,505 of record NC_025702.1, on the reverse strand, counting down.
CTTAGTCTTTGTTTTCTTTGGTTTAGATCTTTTTTTTCGGTGTTGTAGCAATTCTGTTGTCAAGATCCCCTTTGAAGCGAAGATCGATTGAAAAAGGAGAAGTCATCAGCGGCGAGAGTTGGTTATGGTAGAGACGGATCCGTTTGTTAACGGGTTAGTCTAGGTTGTGGCTCGGTTCTGGTGGTTCTCTTGTGAATGGCGGTTTGAAGGAAATGAACGCTTGTCGTTTCCTGGTCTGGTATGGTATTTCTCTCGTTTCTCTCTTCTTTGGACTGCGTTTTTTCAACTAGGTTGTGTTGTTGGTGTTAGTGTGGCTTCAACCGATGGTCTCAGGTTGCAAAGAGATGTTTGTGGTTTGTGTCTTCTCTCAAAGTTGCCTTCTCTGTTGGTTGGTTCTCAATCCTTAGATCTTCTGCTCTATTAGGTCTCCTGGCTAGTCAGTGATTGTGCTCTTTGTTAGGTTTCGTTCTTTATGCTTGTCATTCGAATGGTATTTTGTTGCTAGCCATCTACTAGCTCACTTCGGCGGCTCTTTTGAGTTGTGGTTTTGGGTTCTAAGCATAGTAGTGGAGTCGTCTTTTAGCTGTTCTCTTGCGAGGAGGTCACCAGTTTTGATTCTGTAGATGGTTAAAGCTGGGTCGACGAGGGTCCGCGTGTAAGAGCTGTTAGTCCTCTTTAGCTTGTCTCAGGTCGAATCTCAAGGTTTCTTCTTTGTCCCTAGTTTGGCTCGCCTTCTCTAGACTGGTTTTGTGCGACTGGATAGTTGTGGCTTCTGTTTCTCTGATGTCGTTCGAGCTTGCTTTCGTTCCTGCCGGTGCTGATGATGGTTTGTCGACGGTGTGCTATCATGGTTTATAGCACTTCCGGTCTTATTGGTACTCTCCGGCGTTTACAGGTTCTATGGGAAAGCTTGTAAGTTTCTTTCTGATTCAGCTGGGCAGTTTTAGTTCTTTGGTTTTTGTATATTCCTTAGTGACCTGTTTCTTTTAGGTTGTTTAGTCTTTGTATCTTTGTTTCTGGAAGTTTGTAACTTGTCGGTTTATGTCTCTGGAAGTGTGTTACTTGCCAGCTTAAGCTTCCCTTGTTTTGGCTTGGTATTAGGTGATTTCTTTGTTTTCATCTTTTTGTATTCAAAAGATGTAATCTATTCAGTTATAATATAAAACCAGATGACAAAAAAAAAAAAAAAAGAGATATCAAAGGATATTTAAGTGATTTAGTATATTTGGGTTTCATAGAAAGCTATTTGTTGAAAAATAATTGGATGTCCCCTAGTACTTTTGTTTGTCCAAACTCCAAAATAACAATATAAATACGATACTACAGTTTTTTGTTTTCTTCTTTTGGTTATGATATTCACCTTTTTATTCAGATGTGTTTGAGAGGTAGGGTTGTGTTGTGGGTATTATTTGTTACGGTACGTTTAAATTCGGTACTCGTTTTGATTCAATATGATTAATTTGAATATTTGTGAATCAACGCAGATAGTAAAATAGGATTTAATATGCGTAGTATTCTCATACTGTATCAATAATTTTTTGTTTCATTCAATTTTAACTAAATCAGTTTGATTTGACATATTTAATTATAAGTAATGCTAAAAATAGTAAATAAAAATTTAGCTTGTACTGAAGTATTGGATAAATGATATTTTAAATTTATATTAATATTAATATCGATTCAAACTCATTTCACAATATAATCCGTCCTATAATATTTTAAAATTTTAGTATGTTTAAATATTTAATATTTTAAACTTTTTTTATAAAGTTTAGATATATAAATTATGCTTGAAAGTTCAACATTTACTATATACAGTAAATTAAACAATTCAACTAAATGACCTGACTTGAAGATCTCAATGAAAGCAAAAGAAAGTTTTATTTTTTCTTTATTTACCTTGGATTTTCTTACGGTGCTTCCCTCTCTAGTAGCCAAAATTTGTATGTTTTTTTTGGTTGAGTTTGTGAGCTCTCATTTATCTGTATGTTTTTGTTTGAACAATGGTTGTCGTTTTAGCATTTGTGAGCTCTCATTTAGAATTTTTGTGTTTGCCTCTCATTAGCCTTATCTATCATATCTCGCAAAGATAATTCTGATTTTAAGTCACAAAATCTTAGTTTGTTTAAAAAGAAAGCCACAAAAGATTATGCTATATAAGTTCTTCTCTATCTTGAAAAGCATAATATATTATCATCCCATGCTATATAAGTTTTTCTCTATCTTGAAAGCATAATTGTTTTTATCAAAATATTAATTTCATTTATATACACTTCTCAGTATAACAATAGGAACATATGAAGTAACCTACCAACAATTTTGAATATACAACTGTTTTGTCATCTGATTATTATAAAATGAAACTTGGAAGAATTACGTACTTTAGTCCATCAAATACAAGCAAAGGCACAAAATAAATAAACAAAACAACCTTAGCTTCTTGCTAAACCAAGTCATTTATAAAAACAGGGCCTATCCAGCTTCCAAGTTCCAAAACTTGACAATTTTTTTTTTTTTGTTGCCAAAACTTGACAATTTATTTCTTTTCAAAAACAGGGCCTATCCAGCTTTTATTTATTTTTTTTTATTGCCAAAACTTGACAATTTATTTCTTTTAAAAAACAGGGTCTATCCTAATATTATTAGGGTGAATTAGGTGAGTGACCAAATAAAAAAAGGAACAAATAATATAACCATTAATTTGAAAAAATTAGATATTTAGGAGTAAGGGTAAAGTAAATTACCTTTTTGGGTTTTATAGTTTAGGGGTAAGGGTGGATGGGTGGCCGGGGATGATGGTGTACGGTGGTCCGGCGGTGGTTCGGCGGTGGTCCAATGGTGATCCGGCGGTGTTCTGGCGTGGTCCGGCGGTGTTCCGACAGGTGTTCTGACGATGGTCCGGCGAGGGTGGCCGGAGAGAGTAGCCGGAGTTGGTGATCGATGGAGGTAGTAGTCGCCGGAGGTGGTGGTGGTGACTGCCGGAAGTGGTTGTAAGAGGTGGGGAGTGTGGTTTTAGGGGGTGGGTTGGTGGTGGTAGGGGGTAGGGATGTTGGTAGTAGGGGTTGGGAATGGTGGTGGTGGCAAGAATAATATAGATTATATTATAGTTTATATAGTGTATATTACTTTTCATGTTAAAATAGTTAGTTGTTGAATTATAATTTTTTGTTGGTTATAGAGTTCAATTCCTCTTATTAAGTCCCACACACAGCTTAGAACTCAGCTAACTTTGAAAATTTTTGTCAAATCTACCATTAAGATTTCTGCGAGTTTCTTTCTGCTAAGACTATCTCCAATGGTTTCCCTTATTTTTTCCTCTATAATAGAAGATCTCTATAATAGATAAGAGTTTTGGTCCAATGGTTTTCTCTATTATTTCTTCTAAAAAGAATATTCCAAATAGATTTTTTATTTATTTTACAATTAACACTTTTTATTTATAAAAATTGCAAACTAACCTATTTTACTTAAAATTTGTAACACTTTCATAAAATTATTATTTTTATTTAAATTAAATTTGTAACACTTTCACAATATTTTAGCGATATTGGTGGATCCCAAAGTAATTTACCAGATTATTAAGTTATTTGTTTTTTTGTATTAAAATAATTATTATGGATTGAATGAAAAATAAATATTATAATTTATAGAAATTATTTTTTCCAAATGGTAAAATCTCAATATTTTAGACTAAATATTTATACTTAAATTTATATTATTAGTTTTTAAAAATACTTATTTTAATAAATTTGTATTATTAGTTCTTAAAATATTTATTTTATTTATTTTGGTCATAAATAAAAGAAGTTAAAAATTAAGAGAACTACTTTGCAAATAAAATAGTTCACCTCTATTTATAGAGAAGAACATAGAGTTTCCCTAAAAATAGGGAAAAAATAATAATCTCTATTATAGAGGTGAAAATAGAGATCTATTGGAACAAAACTACTTTATAATAGAGTTTACAAATGAAAATAAAGGATCATTCCATATACTCTAATATATATAAAAAAATATCAATTTAGGATCCGTTGTCTACATTCTCATAAACTCTTAGTATAGTCCACTCTTTTTCAATTCACAAAAAAAGGGAAAAAAAAAACAAAAACAAAAAAAAAGTAGGTGCCACAAGTCAAACTTTGTGTAGACGAAGCTAAGCTACTATTCAACATTCCCCTCCTCACAGCTTTTAACTCCTTTCCCATCCCTAATCTAAAACCAAATCCATCACTGATCAGTGATCACTAGTACCAACAATATAGTGCACATTTTAGAGGATGTGAGCCAAATATGCAAAACCAAGTCTCATATTTTTATAATCTAATTAACACAATATGGCTCAAAAGCTACATTGTTCTACTATCTTTTAGGATTCATCTCCTTCTTTTTTGCCTACGCATAATTAAATACATATATAATAATTTCACAAAGCATAGTCTTTTTGATAATATATAATAATAAAGTATTGTTTGTGACTCGAAATCTCTCACGCTTGTTCCTCCGTCAAAGCACCCGTGTTGGCAAAAAACACCTTGAAATGCACCCAAACCCACCTCCTCCTCTTTTCTGCAAATTTCAATTTTAACATTTTCCATAAAAAAATCAAACCTTATAATAATAAAAAATAGTCATAGAAACATATCAATAAAAGATTAAACTAACTAATTAACAAATTAATTAGGTTTTGAATACCCTTTTGGATTTGACTGAGAGAGGTTGTGGGGAGACTTTGTACAAGTCTTCATCCACAGGCTTAGGTGCCTTCATCCTCCGCTTCACCACCGGTGTTGGACAGCTCGTCGGCGCGTTTAACTCACGCGCATCCGTCTCGTAGTTGTGTTGTTCCTTGGAGACATTTCTTTTCTTCTCCGTCCCCGGTTCTTGCCCCACCTTAGCCTAAAAAATAAACATTTTCCGGGAACATAAGACTAAATCAAGAAAACTCACGGGCGACAAGTGTTGAATCGGGAAACATGAGTCAAGAATCAAGAACGTACCCGGCGACGAGGGAGGAGGATAACAGCGGGAGCAGCCACAAGGTGGTGGTTGTCGTAGAGGTCACCAGCGAGGTAAAGATCACGGTCTTGATGAGGGTAAGGAGCGTAGTGAAGAAAAGCTGGCTGTTGAGTTGTCGCAGTCTCGAAGCACTGAGTGAAAGGCACGGCATCGTTCCAGTCCCAGCTTCCAAAAGCCGGCACGTGCCCTCTCCTGCAGTACTCTCCTCCTCCGTATTCCTGATTGAATCAACCCAAAAGAACACAAAAAGTTAAAAACTTTGTAAAACCCACAAGAAGATGAAGAAGAAAGAAAGAGGAAGGAGCTTATTAGCTTACGTAGTCCATTGTAGTACTAGTGAAGTAGTGATGAATGGGTTTGATTGATGATGATGTTTGGATCTCTGCTTGCTTTAAGTAATCTAAATAGAGAATGAGAGAGAAGAGAGAGAGAGAGTATGTTAAGTAAATGACCAGATGGGTATTTTACATTACTCAACACTGAGGTTGCCTTAAAGTCTACTTGTAGGGGAGTGTTAAAGAGAGAGAGAGAGAGATGGGGGACTCTGTGTGGTCTCTCTGAGCAGAGGTGAGTGTTGTTTTTAAAAAATCTTGTAGGGTAAGTGAATAAGTGAAAACTAATAATGAAAAATAGAGTTGGGTTTAGCTACTCTTCTTCTACTATTTTTTTTTTTTTTTATTACTTTTCTAACAAAATAATACTATTTTTTTTATATAATTTCTTTTTATACAGTGTTGTGTACTATTGTCTTTACTTTTAATGTTTAAAGGATTTTTATCCATTTAAAAAATAAAATTTGGTGGCTTTAGACTTTTTTTTACATGAGATAACTTTTTTCTTTATAAATTTTACAAAACATTCATTTTTCCATGGTTGACAAAACAAAAAAGACTTAAAACGTAACGTAACTTTTCACTAACACTATTAAATTGACCAAGTTTTATGGATTCTAAAGCTGACTTACTCATTCCATTTATTGCTATCTTGTGAGTTGGGTAAGAAAAATACTAGATANTGATGATGTTTGGATCTCTGCTTGCTTTAAGTAATCTAAATAGAGAATGAGAGAGAAGAGAGAGAGAGAGTATGTTAAGTAAATGACCAGATGGGTATTTTACATTACTCAACACTGAGGTTGCCTTAAAGTCTACTTGTAGGGGAGTGTTAAAGAGAGAGAGAGAGAGATGGGGGACTCTGTGTGGTCTCTCTGAGCAGAGGTGAGTGTTGTTTTTAAAAAATCTTGTAGGGTAAGTGAATAAGTGAAAACTAATAATGAAAAATAGAGTCGGGTTTAGCCACTCTTCTTCAACTACTTTTTTTTTTTTTTTTTTACTTTTCTAACAAAATAATACTCTTCTCTTTCAAAATATAAAATAATGTTTTAGCCAAAACACCCATAATAAACTAATAATGTTTTAATCAATCAAAAATAAAACTGCATAAAATAAATAATAAGAAAATACAAAAGTAGTCTAAAAGTTGCCTCAAAAAATGAAACATCCTATATTATGAGACGAGAGAGTACTATTGTTTTTTAAATATAATTTCTTTTTATACAGTGTTGTGTACTACTGTCTTTACTTTTAATGTTAGAGGATTTTTATCCATTTTTATAAAAAACAATTGGTGGCTTTAGACTTTGTTTTTACATGAGATAACTTTTTTCTTTATAAAATTTTACAAAACATTTATTTTTCCATGGTTAACAAAACAAAAAAGACTTAAAACGTAACGTAACTTTCACTAACACTATTAAATTGACCAAGTTTTATGGATTCTAAAGCTGACTTACTCGTTCCATTTATTGCTATCTTGTGAGTTGGGTAAGAAAAATACTAGTAGATTGTTTTTGTGTTGTGTGGATTAGATATAACATTCATTAATTGTCATTTCTCAGAATATCCAATTTGAAAAATGGAATTTTATTGTTTAGAAAAAGTGAAAAAAAAAAGAATTGAAGAGACAAAAGAGTTAAGAAAAGGAGCTTTAGGAAGGAAGGGGCCACATGCAACATTACCTCTGTTATGAAACTTTGTGCTCTGTGCAGTGTGCAACCAACAACAATACAATAACATTGCCACGACTCCAAGCAATCCCATACTCTCTATTTTTTATCTTTTGTCAATTTTCTCTTACTTTTTCCCCTTATTCAATTCCATCTTTTTACAGTTCATAATAATAAGTCTCGAATTTTTTTAAAATTTTTTGTTCTTTTATAAGTAATTGACAGAGGACAGGTGAGGTTAGGTCAAAATTACTGATACTGTTCTTCATAGCAGGATAATAAATTGGAACTGCTCATTGCAGCCTTTGAAATTGAGAAAACAGTTAAAAAAAACATTTCAACGGAATGGCTTTTCATTGATGTAATAACTGCTTAGGGCAGTTAACACTAGAGAAACTATTATATTGTATAAATTCTTGAAATAAATGATAGAATTATTTTAATACAATTTCATAAACCATTTTTTGTTAAATTATAGTATTATACAGTATATAATTAAGTTGAATTATAACTAACACGATATTTTTAATGAAGTTTTAAATAAAAACAATACATTATTTTAGCCACAACTTAAACATTGCTATTATGTTGCACAAAAAAAAAAGAAAATAGTCTTTTATTTCCCATATACACTATTGAATTTTTACTATTCCTTATTGAACACCATCAAACACATGATCACTAATGACTAATTTTACATTTTTTTTTGTTGAATTAGAAAATATATTGGTAAATAGAATACATTAGCATTCTATTCAATGGATTATATATATAATAGAATGATGTGTTATTACTTACTACTCCAAATGATGTGTTATAGAATGATATATATAATAGAATGATGTGTTATTACTTATATATCATATCGTATATACAAAAATTTTACCAAATGATATAACAGTAAACACTATGAAAAGATGATTGTAGTGCGTAGAAACTAAAATCTCTTTAGTAATTTTAAGGCAGTTTAAAAAGTGTTAATAATGTTTATTTACAAACTATAAACGAATTTTCAGTAACCTTTAAGCTTTAAACTACATAAATAATGAAACACTTTCGGCAGTTTGTAGAAATATTTTGCAAAATAAAATGAATGAAAATTTAAGAAAAAGAAACAAAAATAAACTAAATGGATGTCATGCTTCTGAAAGATCCATAAATTAAATGGGATCCATAAATTAAGGCTGTTGTTTTATAATGTTGCTTTGGCCTACTCTTTACTCTCTACTACTACTACGTACGTACTATTAACGTTTGACATTTCTATCATTAGTCTTTTCTATGTTTTCTATCATTAATCCACCGGCTTTGTCTTCTTTTGCAGTTAATTTGACGAAATGTTACTTTTTCTGATTTTAACTTTAATTCTGATGTTTTTGTTATGTAATGCTTTTACTTTTTAGTATGAAACTCCTCATTAGTCATTAGTTTAGTCGATGTGATTTAAACTGAACAGAGATTGGATTCAGATATATGAACTCCAATTATCAACCAAGAATTTTGGAAATCGAGATTCTTCAGTAGCTCTTCAACTCTGGTTTAGAATTTCTGAACTTCTGATTCACTATAAACCATGCTTTATGTGTTATTACTTATTATGAATGTTGTTTTAATACTTTTTACAAATCCAATATTTACAATATAAATGTTAGGTCAACTAAATATCTTTCTCTTAATATCAAATTGTATTTACATGAAGAATTAAATATGCTGCATTTGAATTTTAAAATAAAAATTGTAAAACAAAAGAGAATAATTGAGAAACATTTATTAGAAGAAAACAAAATATTTATTAAAACTAAATTACTCTTCAGTCTTCCTACTTTCTTAGGTTTCGTGAACATGCTCTAACTACACATTTACTCCTCCTTGTGACCTTGGAATATTAGCTACGTCATTTGCGTATCTTGTGTCAAAATATTATTTATTCCTTGGGACCTTTGGATACAGTTATTCTAGTTTGTAATAAAACTTTTTTGTAGCTTCTCTGATTTGTTCATGGGGCAATTTATATCGTGCTTCTGCAACGTCTCGCAGCTCCGTTTGTCAAAAAGCATTCATCCGATCCTGATTCTTATTGTAACATCGAGAAGCATTTAATTACATGAGCTAGCAAGATACATTTTCCACTGTTTGCACCCAAAAAAAAAAAACAAGATACATTCTCTAGTAGGAGCAATTCCACATGACCATAGTCCATAGCGTTAGGTTCGAGAGACGAGAGGTCACAAGTTATATATAGGTCTGGTCAAACACACAATCCTATTGTGCTTCTCTATGCAACCTAAAAACTACTCTATCAAACTAATCCTATAAACGAACAAATTATTCGGAATATAAAATCTAACAACGAAAGATTTAACAGAATATGCAATATTTAGAATCATCACATAGTTAGGGTTCACACTTCACAGATTAATGTCAATCTTAACCTTTTTTTTTTCTTTATGATCAAGTTCAATCTTAGCCTAAAAACATAAGAAAAATACTTACGTATCAAAATACTCTTCATAATTCGGTAAACATGAAACTTTTTGGTCATTTGTTTGAGTCTTTTTAACCTTCGGTTGCATAGAAGAAGTGATTTACTTTAATTCTTTTCATGACGGTAACAAAAGAAAAGGGAAAAATGTCATAAAAAGCCTCAACTTATCATTTTCGTTGAATCAAAGCCTCAATTTTATATATGGTGAATTTAATATCGAACTTTTTGTTGACTTACCTTTTAAATCTCAAATTTTTGTTGACTAGGCCGATTTGAGCACAACGTTAAGTCACTAAACGGACAGATCAAACGCGGTTAAATTTCTGTCAATACATCTGTTAGCTGTTAAACGAGTCGTTTTAATCAAAACGAAAAACCCCCAAATCGTAAATCAATTCTCTATTTCTCAGAACCCTAAAAATTGAAAAACCCCAAATTTCTCTCTATTTCTTCTTGATTGGTCTCTATTTCTTTTCGATACCTCTTTATTCTTCTCACTTTCATCAGATTTTGATTTATTCTTCCAATTACTATAAGTTCTAGCTCGGAGACGTCGGTGATAATCGATGATCGTGGATTGCCCTCAAAGTGTGTATGTGGTGAAAGGGTTTTAAATTTACATCAAAAAATCAAGATAATCCTGGGCGACCATTCTTCCGTTGCATCAGCAAACGAGATTCAAGCTCATGGACAAGCAAGAGAGATGTAAGCTCAAACTCGTGGTTCTTTTTTTGATGTTGTTTATGTGTGTTATGGTAATGGTAATGTTGTTTGTTTATGCATTAGGGTCACTTATTTAAGTGGGTGGAGGATGCTATCTATGAGGAAGTTGAAGATGCATTACCAAAACTAGGAATCATGGCAAACGAGATTGTTAAAGCCAAAGCTGAGATAAATGAGCTCAATGTTGCTATGCAAGAGTTGAAGGAAGATGCAATGCAAAGGAAAAGAGACATATGCAAGCTTAAACTGTTGTGGAAAATGTGTTTTCTGTGGCTTTGTGTAGTAACAATTTTCATTGTTTACCTTATGGTTGGTAATATAAAACAACCCAAGTTTGTTCTCGGTTATTAGTGTTGTTTACTTGTATGTTGGTTTGTATGTTTCGTAATGAAATCAATTTGTTTCCTTTGAAAGAGTTAGAGATGGTTCATTCATAATAAAAGACATAGTTATGGTTCATTCATAATAAAAGAGTTAATAAACAACAAAAGAGACATCATTCATGGTTTGATAACAAAAAAGACACAACTCATTGTCTAAAAACCGCAAAATAAGTAAGTTGCTGGTCATAAAACACACCAAAACATTCCATCCTAACTTGAGCATTGAAACCATGATGTCCAGCCTCCTGATGCTTGTTGCCTCTGTGGTGCTTGTTGTTCCCATTGCCGTCCTTGAGAGGGTTGTGATCCTTGTTGAGGTTCCCACTGTGTTGTTTGCGGTTGTGATCCTTGAGAGGGTTGTTCTCCTTGTTGAGGTTCCCATTGTGTTGCTTGTAGTTGTGATTCTCCTTCTGACTGTGCTTGTCCTTGTCCTAACAAGGCATTCCTTGGTTCCTAGTTCAAGAGATAAGAGATAAGAGATGATATTGATTATGACCTTACTTGTTGTGTTAACAATAATAAAACGAGAATTTTGTAAATATAACAAACATGGTTCTTCCTTGGTCGACCTCTTGGGCTTTTAGGTTGATCTGCAACACTCGGGTTTGTACAAGATATCCTATTGTGACCTTCTTGTTTGCAGTTTGTACATGTCATGACTCTACCTTGTCGTGATAATCTGGTGGTGCTTGAAGAGGCAGTTTCAAATCTTCCCTTCCTCCTAGCATGGTTAGGAGGTCTACCACGATTGCCTTTTCTCCATGGTTGTGGCAAAACTCCTAATCTATTCATCCTAGGCCACTCCGTCTGACCTTGAACATGTGCAATACCATCTTCATAAGTTTGCTGCCACATTTTTGTTGTGTACCAGTCGCTGACATAATCTTCAACCTTCTATTTTTTTGCTATGATAACAAAAGCAGCATGGCCGCATGGGATTCCAGTCATCTGCCACTTAATGCATCCACATGTTTGATCATTCATATCTACACTATAAGTATCATCATGTAACTCTACCTCGTGTCTATCATTCCTAGCCATGCTTCTTATGCAAAACTGTGACCCTTCTATCATTTCTTCTATCTCCGAATGTGCCCTCTTCGTGAATCTTGTCTGTAATCTGCCAGCTATAATATGCCTCTTCTGATTTCTCACCATACACTGTCTCCTAATATCCTCAAGCATTTCTAGTAAAGGCTTCCTCCTAGCTTGGCGTATGGTTCTATTAAATGATTCACTCAGGTTGTTCAAGTTATCATTGCAACATGTACCTACTCTGAAAAGAGCTCTAGACCATGTCTCTGGCTTAGTCTTTAATAGGGAAGCAAAAGCACCTGGATTATATCTCTACAATGCTGCCATATTCACATTATATTTTCCAATAGTGTAGCTGCGAGCAATCTTCCAAAACAGACGTTGTAGTTTCATATCATTACTATCCCTCTTCCAATTCTCCATAATATGCTTAGCACACTGACGATGTTCAGCTTGAGCGAGAATGTTATGGATAGCTTTCACAAGACCCTGCAAAATAAATAAGCTTAGATAAAATTCTCCATAATATATGAACACAAAAAACATATCAAGCAGAAATATACTTACCGATTGCTTGTCAGATATTATAGCAATTTTGCTTCCATCCTCAATACTCAAACTAGAAGAGAGCAACCTTATAAACCAGTCCCAATTGTTATCATTCTCAATCTCAACCACTGCCCAAGCAACTGGTACTATCCTATTGTCTCCATCTCTTCCAACTGCAGCTAATGGATGCCCCTTTCTATCCCATTTCAAGAAAGCACCATCTATTCCTAATATGGGTCTACATGTTTGCTTCCATGCATCTTTTTGTGTTTTAAAACACACAAATAAACGATAAAACCGTTGCATGCTTCCTATTGTTGGCCCTGGAATAGTCTCAATCTCAAAGATTGATCCTTCATTTGATCGAAGAATTTCAGCTTGATAGTCCCAAATCCGTGAAAAGTGTTCTTGATGACCAGCACTCGCTTCTCGCCTAAGTCTTGATTTTGCCTATGATCATTGTTCTTCAATAACCTCTAGATTGTATTCTCTCTTAATCTCTGCCTTCATCTCCTGTTTGGTAATCTTTGGATTCTTTCTTAATCTCTCTGAAAATAATCAAGCTATTATTCCTCGCTTCAACATGTGATTGTAACCTGACCTCACACATCTATGCGGACCCTCGTACCGATTAATCTGCATCTTGTGTTTCTTCTTATTGTAAGCACAATAACATCTCCATAGACACTTACCTTTCTCATCAACATAAGTACATTTTGCCCCAATCCTCATAGCTTGAGATCTATACAACTTAATGTCATATCTAGTTTTAAGAGAGTACCTCAAAACAGCAAGCTTGATATCATTTGGAGAACTGAACATTTTCCCCACATGCAGCAGCTCTTCAGGATCTTCAGGTTCAACATGATTATCGCCTTCAACATTATCTTCCTCTTCACTATCTGATAGACGATCTGGTATCTTCTCCTCTTCCCAAATATCATCTCCACTATCTGCATCAGTCAAGTCTTCCTCATCTCTCGCATCCTCTCCAAACTGATTTGCCATGTCTTCACAAAAAACTTCTTCTAAACCAACACAGTTTCTATCTACCTCGCTTGTAGCTTCATACCCAATACCATCCCAATCTTCGTCGCCTACAACATCACAGTCATCTTCACTAAAGTTCTCACGGTTTTTATCACTAGCGGCATCACCAGCGAAGACTACAAGAGCATTCCCTACACCATGAGTCGATTCGGGAGCAGCCAAGCCGGGAGCAGTCGATTCGGGATCAGCCAAGTCGGGAGCAGTGGATCGACTTCATCAGATGTCGATTCGACATCAACCCTCTTTTGTTTAGGACGACGCGTTGGGAGCTTCTTTTCTTCCCCATTACTTAACAATTTAGAAGAACAGATGAAATCGAAGAATTGAAGAAGAAGAGGAGAGGAATCGAAGAATAGAGAGAAATTTGGGGGTTTTCAATTTTTAGGGTTATGAGAAATAGAGAATTGATTTACGATTTGGGGGTTTTCGTTTTGATTAAAACGATTCGTTTAACAGCTAACGGTGGTATTGACAGAAACTTAACCGCATTTGATTTGTCCGTTTAGTGACTTAACGTTGTGCTCAAATCGGCCGAGTCAACAAAAGTTTGAGATTTAAAAGATAAGTCAACAAAAAGTTCGATATTAAATTTACCATATACAAAGTTGAGATTTTGATTCAACGAAAATGATAAGTTAATGCTTTTTATGACATTTTTTCCCAAAAGAAAATGATTGTAAATTAGGTAAAACAGTGATCGCCGCTATACATTTTGTAAGGTTTAGGTAAAACAGTGATGGTCGCCGGTAAAACAGGTAATTGCATTTGAAATCTAATAATGCTCTTGTGTATCAACAACAACACACCACCAAATTTAAGTAAAAATATGAGATGGAGATTAAATAAACGTCTTTACAATGATTACGACTAATAGAACTGAAAACCTCAATTAAAAGAAAATGTAAACTAATTTAAAAATGGAAGAGTAAAGGAAATTGAGAATCTAGAAATTTGGATTTTCTCAACGCTTCTCTCAGAGTCACAGAGAATGAAGGGAAAAGGCTAAGTGGTAAGAAGACAAAGGTCAAAAGTCTATTTTGCTCTACTTTTACAATTTTCCCTTTAACATTTGTGGTCAAAGTCTGAAATGTGCAGTAAACGTTTATTTTAGAAGTCTCGAGTCGATAGGTACAAGAACCAACGACAGAGCTAACGAGATACATACTCTTTTTGCTTCCATTTATATACTAACTGATGCTCTCATTTGTTTTGTGGTTAAAGTAGCTAATTGTTGGTTGTTGACAGAGAAAGATAACATAACTCTTACTTGGGCTCAAATCGGCCCAATAGTTTAAAGATGGTTTTTAATGTAATTTTGTTTTTCTATATGTAAGAGAATTTTAGAAGTATACAATGCGCCAGTTGACAATATATATTAGTTTCCATTTGTAGTACAAGATTTGTGGGCTGGACTGTGTAATTGGATAATTGAATAGAAGTGCTATGATTCTATGACAAATACCATATCCCAAAAGTGAAGTACAAAAAAACACAACCCGTGACTAATGGAATAATTCATTCTGGTTCACGGGTTACTCTTACACATATTATATAAGAAGATACACCTTCTCATCAACATTCACTTCAACACCACAACCACAACAAACAAAAAGAGGAAGATAAAAAAAATGGCGAGCAAGAAGGCAGCTACGGCTATAATTGTGATGATGGTGATGATAATGGCTATGCTAGTCGATAGGTCAGTAGCGATTGACCTCTGTGGCATGACCCAGGATGAGTTGAATGAGTGCAAACCAGCGGTGACCAAGGGGAATCCAACAAGCCCATCACAGCTTTGCTGTACGGCTCTGCAACATGCCGACTTCGCGTGTCTTTGTGGATACAAGAACTCTCCATGGCTCGGTTCTTTCGGTGTAGATCCCGAACTTGCTTCTGGTCTCCCCAAAGAGTGTGGCATACCCAACGCCCCAACTTGTTAAAAGTATAAGCTTTGTGTGTGTCACTGACTCAGTGTGCGTGTGTGTCTTTTCATATTCTAATATGAGATGTTGTTTTTTCTTTTTTATATAAATCGTACTTTCTGCCACATGGCGTATATGGGTAAACACCAAAAAGTAGTCAAAAGATTATAGAAGGACCAATTGAAAACTTCACAAGGCCCAAACAGCACACGTAAGGGCAATTTCGAAAACGGAACCAATAAGCACAGACCCAGAGGCCTATGGTTTCTCTACCTCCGACACAGTATTCAACACTCTGACACAATAATACAACAAACTTAAAAAAAACGTATACTCGACACAAATTATTCCAATATTCTTCTTAATTCCTTCTTATCAACCCACTAATCTAATACTAGACGGTTCTATCCTAAGATAAAACAGATCAAGCAAAGGTAAACATGATTACTGACAAATAATTAAGAGAAGCAAAATCATCAACAAAAACATATAAAATCCGAGATTAATAATATCTGATTTCACCAAAGATTAGAGTATGTCAAAAGGGGTGAAACTTAGAACTCCGAGAAAGTCATTAAGCTACTCGATCCGGTTTACTACGTACCGGATTCCACAAAAGACAAAATAAACGCATAAACCAGAAAATAGGATGTTAAGGATGACAGAGTTTGTTCAGAAACCGACGCAAAAAATCAGATCCGACGGCAGTAACTAAACCTCTTTGTTCTCGTCGTTCACGGCGGCGTTCTCAATCTTCTTCGCCGGAGCAGAGAAGATCCAAGTGAAACCAAACGGATCCGTGACTTTTCCTTGAACACCTCCTTCAGTCTCCACCTCCGTAACCTCCACTTTCCCAGCTCCCGCGGACACAGCTTTCGCAATGGCTGCTTCAACATCATCTGTCTCGAGGGTTAGAGTCATCGTCGTACCTTCCGGTTTCGCACTGTTCAAAGTAAAAACAAACAGTCCAAATCAAACCACAAAATATCCAAAACATGCAGAATCATCCATGAAAATAGCTTCTAAAAGGCGTCTTAAACAACCAGAAACTTCTCATCTCACAAACCAAAATCCAGATCTAAAACGAAATCAAACGCTACCACTGAGTACGCACTGTTCAACGTCTAAAACAAAAAAAAAAGTTCAAAGTCCAAATCAAACCACAAAATATCCAAAACATGCAGAATCATCCATGAAAATAGCTTCTAATAGGCGTCTTAAACTACCAGAAACTTCTCATATCACAAACCAAAATCCAGATCCAAACAGAAATCAAACGCTACCACTGAGTACGCACTGTTCAACGTATAAAACAAACTCGAATCAAACAAATAAATGAACAGTAAATCCTGTTGAAGGAAGATCAAATAGCTTCTAAACGTAATTTATCTCCAGCATACAACAACCTAAATCCAGATCTACAACAAAATCAAACGCTAAACGAGTTATAAAAAAATCTAAAAAAAAAAATCAGAGATGAAAAAAAGCGAGATCTAGACGTCAAACACCACAACAAGAGCAAGCGAGAGATAGAAGAAAGCTTACTTGAAACCAGAAAGAGTGGTGACGTCACGGACAACGAGGGAAGAACCAGCGAGGTTGAGCTCAGAAGAGAGAACATGAGGAAGCTCTTGGTCAAGCTTACGCTTAGGGTAAAGACTCTGACCAGACTCGATCGCACCGAAAGCAGATTTGTAGAACGTAACAGCGTCGCTGACTTTCTGAGCTTCAACGATCAACGTCGTCTTGAAAGCGGTGAAGGTAACAGGTTTCTCCACAACCGCCGCCGTCGTGGCTCCTCCGTTAGCACCAGCAGCAGTAACATCATCTTGAGCCATCGCGAGAGAAAGTAAAAAAAAGTTGAAGATTCGTTTACGGTTTAAGAGAGAAATGAGAATGGTGTGAGTGAAAAGAGAACAATCTAGAGAGAAACGATGGGTGAAGGAGAGAGAGAGAGAGATATTTTATGATGGAAGCGGAGAAGCGGAATCGTTTTGTGTTATTAACCAACCTGACGAGGATTCAAATGGATATAACAATTGCTTTCGCGTCCGGGATTTACTACCCTTACTTTTTTGTTTATTTACGAAACTATGCCCCTACTAAAACCCCCTTCTTTTCATTTATTGCGATACGACTCTCTCTCTTTTCCTACCCTATAGGACTACTGTCTCGTCCACGTGTCGTCTCCATTAAACCGTTGCGATATTAATTTATGTAAAATAAATAATAATTGGTTTATATTCGAATTATTTTAATTTTTGGTTTACATTTTTTACTTTTCAAGTTTGTTTGTTATCATTATATAACTGAATGGGTGAATGAATTGGTTACACAGAGGACGGCAAGTTACATTTTCTCACATTCATTCTAAGTGGGTTAAAGATATGTTATGTTGTACCATTATTAGCTACAGTATATATTTAATTCAATGTCAATTTTTTTTACCAGCACTTTTGAGATTTAATTGATGCCTGTGGTGATGTAGATCAGCAAGATGTATAACTAAGCTAAGGGGGGCTGTAACGTATAGAGACAATATTTGTNAACATACCTTTGTGACAGTCTCTAGAAACATTCCTGGCCTTACTGGTAATGGTTTTCTTCCTGTAACGCTTCCCTGGGATCATATCAAGTAGGTCAAGTAAGAAAACGAATAATCTTTGGTTCAGTACCTACTCAAAAAGTCTTCTCTTTTAACAACAACTGTGTTAGTTGGTCATACTTACCCTTCCATTTAATCCACTCGGTCTTTTCTCTTGGGTAGAAGATTCGTCTTCTTTGCTAAGATCATCTGCACCTTCATCTTTCCCTTGCATTACATTCTGGATCATTTGCTGGACAGTCTTTCCAGGTTTCAGAGCTACCAATTTGCTTAAGAAATTCACCTGTTTGGCGATCATGCAATATGTCGTCATTCTATTCCAATGTTTCAATTACCTTCAGCATAATGGACATAATAGTTTGTCTCACAAACCTCTGATTCAGGCAGAGTTGTGAAACCTCGGTCATTTCTCTCATCAAGTATACCTACTCCCATCATATTTCGCGCTTCCTCTCTAATCAAAACAAGCCTCGCTAGTAGTTTTCGATCCGGAATAACTGGCCTTGTTTCCATAGTCTGCAAAACTTCCTCAGACTTATAAACATTCTCAAACTATCTCGAGGATAAACAGACATTTATTTCTAACAAACACAATACCTCTAGCAAGTCATCAGCCTGGTTAGCTATGTCATTTAGATTTGCTCCGGGTATATGAAGTTTAGTACCATTCTCACTTTCAAAAGCCCCACCACCTGCGGCCACCCTACGCAACAGCTCATGTCTACTTTCCTTTTTAGGGGTTCTACAGAGTAAACCAATCACCTGGACCTAAAATAAACAGCAACACTAACGTTTAAATCATGATATGAAGCTAGTGAAAAGTCTTGAAAGTAAGAAGAAACTGATTAAAATATTACTCACATGAGGAGGGCATTTTTTGGTGAGATGAGATAAGACAGTCTCCTTGACGACCTCTAGTAAAGACTTCCTCTGAATCCAAAACAAAAAGTCAATTTCTTTGATCTGTTTCCCAGCTTATGTTACAGAACTTATGGAGAAGAAGGTAACAACAATCTTAAAATCCAGAGAAAATATGTAAGAGATTGCTACACTATATTGCAAAAGCAATCTGAGTTACAACTGTATACTAATTCTAGCAATTTTGGTCGTTTCTGTAGCAAACTCAGGTCAATCCTTAGAGGATGTTTTTTTTTTGTGTCTGTCTATTCAAAGAGGGCAAATGCAGAATTGTTTTACCTTATCGTCTTGGTCCTTGTCTGCAAGTTGGATCATGTAATCAAGGGCCATCATAAACCCTGACTCCATTTCATCAACTCTTTTCCCTATAACTCCTTGTGCAGCCAATTCTACAGCAACATTCTCAGATGCTTCATTCATATTCATATCTGTCAACTACAACACCAGGCCAATTCACATGTCAAGCTATTACGGAACCAAGAATACCCATATGGGCCATAACTAACGTGTAAAGATTCTATTTACCATAAAGCCATCTGGAAAAAGTGATGAATAATCCCAGAAAACTACTAAGCCTAACGCCTTTAAGGTGTTCGACGAAATGCCAAACTTAGGGTAACAACGCAAAAGCAAGCCCAGATGAAACATAACTCTATAGAAACGTAGAAACACGTAAATTGGTCTATGAATTGTAAAGCTTAACGCCTATAAGTTGTTCGACGAAATGCCAAGCTTAGAGAAACGAAACAAAAGCAATTTGAGATAAACTAGGACTCAGAAAAACATACGAGGGTAATCATTTCTTCAAGAACGGAGGTGACTTGTTCGCCTCCTTTAAGCAAAGCTTCATACTCAGATGGATCTAACTTATCCTCGACATTAGTTTGATTTTGCTGAGTCCCGTATCTTTCGAACAATTCTTCATCGGTGTATCCACCTCCAACTTCGTAAGGAGCGCAAAATTGAACCAGACGCTTCAATTTCTTGGTTTGTTTTGGACGGAAAGAACAAGATGAGAAAGGAATGGAGCAAATAATCGATGGGACGATTAGAGATTCTCTTTGAGATTGTGATGATGGGGTTGAGGGGAAACGAAGATGAATTGACTGTAACATAGTTGTTTTCTCGTTTCGGATTTTGGAAATTTTCGAGGTTTTGGGTTTAAGCAAGGAAAAGAAGAAAGATAAAATATCGACGAAGAAGAAGACGATAACTGATAAAGAAAAAAGAAAAAAAAAATGATTATGATAAACGCCGCCTGTGAGGATCGAATCCACGACCACGTGGTTAAAAGCCATGCGCTCTACCACTGAGCTAAAAAGGCCTTGACGAATATAATTAAATATTTTCTTGATTCTACATAAAATAATTGATCCAAATTCCAAAACCAGAATAAACCATTTCACGAATAATATTTATTGGTTTGGTTTTTCATATACCGGTTATCAATATTGGTTATTTTACTACACTATTTATTATGCAGGTATATGACAAAAATAGTGTACATTGAAGTAGTAGCAGCTCCATTCCCTGAACAAAAGCGTGTACTCTTTAAAAACAAAAAAAATAGTCTTTAGTTGTTATAGGTAAGTTGTGCGTATTTTACAAAGTTAGCTTTCAAGATCTCTACATTTGGACTTGTGAGCACATGAATAGTGTTGTGTAATGCTTATTATATTGGTCTCACAAAATGCATGTTATCGAGATTGCTATTTTACCTTGCATTGGAATCATGCTTACCATTTGAATATGCAGGTGAAATGAAAGTATAAACTGATCATGATGACTCCTCTCTCTATTGTGCTTTGCAGCTCAAGATGTTGCTTGAATTCAAGCTTAATTAATTATGATGCAAAATCAACACTAATATGAATATATCTGAAGCTAAAATGCATATGCATCTTGGATAGATTGTTTTTTGGTAGAATACATCTTGGATAGATTCATATGAGGAAGATTAATATAATAGTTCTATCTGTTGGGGAAGGGAGAGACTTGCAAAAGGAGAAGGGTCTGTGTAATACCCCTCACCATGACTAAGGCCCATATGGAACAACTTTTGTCACGACCGACCAACTGAAACCCATTATTCCGTCAAGGAAGGACAATTTTGGCTCAGACACTGAAAGGGACAATACAAGAGAGAGTTGAGGCACACTTACGGATCGAAAAGAAAATGCCATATCAAGATTGATTCTCCGTCAAATGGGAAGAATGGTATGGAAGGCCAGGTTATTGGCAATATCCCTAAGTTGGTTGAGGAATCAATAGGTAAGATCTTAGAACTAGTCTTATCTAGGAAGCCTTAGTTGGTCTAGGGAAAATTAGGAGGGGTCAAGGAAAGTGAACTAAGGCAGGATGGTACGGGATAAGGCGTTGGTTGGCCATGATACCATTATAATAAGCATTAGACAACACTATTCATGTGCTCACAAGTCCAAATGTAGAGTTGATCTTGGAAGCTAACTTTGTGAAATACGCACAACTTACCTATAAGAGCTATAGACTATTTTTTTTTAAAAGAGTACACGCTTTTGTTCAGGGAACGGAAATGCTAGTACATCACTACTTCAATATGTTTCTCTTAACAACAAAAAATATAAAAAAAATCAATGGTTTTTAACCATAATATAAGGATTTTATTAGAGTCTTTTAATTTGTTTTCTATGATGTTTTGAGTCTTGACAGGTTTTCTAGGATTTTAGCACGGATGGGACGAAATGGAGCAATTTGGATCGTTTTAAAGCATTTAACCGGAGGAAATCAATTTGGATATGAAGAGCGTCGACCGACACCACATGAGCATCGGTCGACACCCATGCAAGTCGAGACAAGTCTTCAAATTTGGAAGTTTAACAAAGTTACCCGAAGTTTTCTATATTTGCATCATTAGTCCCTGGACGTGTTTTAGGACATATATATATATTGTTTTTGGGTTTTAGAAACCCTGAAGTTTTATTCTAGCAGCTTTTTGAGAGAGAAAAAAACCCTGAAAGTTTTTTAGAGAGCTTTTGGAGAGAAGAATCAAGACTCTTTCAGTGAAGATTCAGAACTCTTTTACTTCTTCTTTTGATTTCTTAATGCAATTTATTCAGTCTATGATGTGTTCTTCATTGATTATGTCTGAGTAGTTTGCGTGTTAGGTTTAGGGATTTTCACAGGGATTTTATGATTTATTAGATCTGTTTATTTAGGATTCATTATTTTTCTAGATCTTCATCATAGGTTGTTCTTCATATTAATTCTTGATTGATCACCTAGAATTAATAACCTAGAAAAATAAATTGATATGAGAATATAATTGATTTTTCTGATAAAACTTTTTTATGAGCAAAATTACTTTCTGCAAAGAGATTTGATTTAGTAATTTTGTGAACAATTTAAACTTGTTTTTAAAGCTGATTTTTAACCTAGAATTTTACAAAGAGATTTGGATTTTCTGGTTTTAAATTTAGATAATATTTGCAGTGAGAACTGATTTATTTTACAAAAGAGTTTATAGTTCTAGATCTGATCTTAATTGCTTGAATCCTAATTAATTTATTGATTTAATATTTTGTAATTTCCTGAGAAATTCTTTGGACCTAATTTTTTGATCTTCTGAATTTACAACAGTTTTATTTAATATTTTGCATTGCTTTTCTTTATTTAAATCAACTTGTTTAGCTTAATTATAAAACTCTATAATTTATTGTGTATACTTGAGTCCTTGTGGAATTCGACCCCTAAGTATTACAATGACCTCTTAATTTGAGAGAGTAGCTCTAGGGTTTAATTTGAGCATACTGCAATTTTATTTAAACTGGTACTTGAATATAGTAATTGTTCACATGAGTTGCTAACAAGGGCGAGAATATGATGACTATGAAGATTTGAAAAATCTAGGTTTAATCCAACATTGAACCTGTTTTTGAGAGATTGAAGAACAATATGAAAAAAGAAGATTTTTTTTTTTTATCTTTTTGATGATAAAAAAAAACTATTAGGTCTTTTTTTTTTGTTCTTTTTTAAGAATCCTTCAAAATAACGATTTGTTAATTACAGTTTTTTTAAGTAAAAATGTATCCAAAATCAAGCAAAATCAGTTTTTAAGTAATTTTTGAAAAAAAAAGTGTTAAATTTGAATAACAGTAGATTTGATATGATTTTTTTTATAAATTCTAGATTGAATAACAAGAGATTATGAGTTATTTTGAATAATTTTATTAAATTTTCAATTTCAATAACATGAGATTTGAGAAGAGATTTTAAAAACACATGATTTTTAAAAACACTAGCTTTATTTTGATTATTAAATATTTAGTTGATACACAAAATCAGGTTTCAATTATGGAAATCGTCGTAGTTGAGATCAGCAACCATGTGGGATGAAGCATGGAGGGGTCCAAATGATATAATGGTGTTTTATGATTCTTATTAAGTTCATTGCCTACTTAGAAAAAGTCGAGTGACATATTACTAATGCCATATAAAGTATCTCAATATATTTATGCCTTGATCAACTGGTAGAACTAGAAACAATGTATAAATGTGTATACACATAATGATAGTCAATCTATATTCAAGGTAGGATAAGCCAACCAAAAAAAAAATCAAGGTAAGATATAAACACTTACAAATGTAATTTAATTTTAATGAAGTGAGAAGAAGACTATAGATAAAGTAGGCATGGCAAAGGATTGCTTCATATTGGCTCAATTATTACAAAATCTCTCTTTCTTTCTCATTCACTAGTCTGGCACATGCTTTATCTCCAAATCCTCTTTGAGGTGTAGTTTTATAATACACTATTGCAATCAAATATTTTGTCCTTGCTTATATTTACACACACGTTATCTTATTCATTTGATTAAATTAAATTATTAATTTATATAAATATTTCTTTAATTTTCGAATTTCCTAAATAATATATTTAAATAATTTTTTTGTTAATATCTATATTTTTCTAGGACTAATTACATGTAAAAAATAATTATGACTTCTAAATGTTTTTAATCTTAAGAAAACTGAAAACACCTATGTTTATTACTTTATGTTTTTTTTTTACTTCAGCTTATTACTTTATGTTTGTAATTTGTAAATTTCATTTTACAAGTAATGAGAAAGGGTTATATAATCATAAACAAACTATTGGTATTTGAGAATTAAGCTCTTTTTCCTTCAATTTAGGGGTATTTCAAAAGTGCTTTCTTTTCAATACTACTTTTCAAAAATGTCACTTCTCTAATACCTTATCCGAAATGTCTTTAATATATTGAGATATACCCAAATACATGTGTAACTTTACAAAAACATATACAAATTATATTTATATATGTGTGTAACCTTCTTAACACCTTTATAAATACAATATAAATATCTTACAAATATCTTATAAATATGTTGTAAAATCTTATAAATACCTTGTAAAACTTTATAAAAACTTATAAAATACCTTATAAATACTTTGACTGAATCTGTTAGTAGTAGGTACCATTCATGAGTACATTATCATTTTTATAAAAAATTTATTAAGTTTCAAATTTATTGAGCGGTATTTATAAAATTGGACAGCTAAAATAGGCATCTTTGAAAATGAGCATACCAAAAAGTGGCATTTCTAAAAGATTCTCTTTAGTTGTTTTAAAGCTTATTTTCAATTTCAGATTTTCCATAAATATTATATTTATTAATTATTACTTGTAAAATGAAGTTTACAAAATGAGAAAAGGTTTAATTGTATGTTTATAGACATTGATATACACTAACAGAATGGTATGAGTACTACAAGGAAAAAAAAATACTGATTTAGTTGTGGTAGGTATAGAAAATACAATATTTATCAAATGAAATACTTGAGAATTTATTTATAACAGGAAAAAATCAAGTGAAATACTTTAAATATTGATAAAGTCTTAAAGGAACGTTAATGTACTGATAATCTATTCTTAATAAAAGTTTATCTATTTGCCACAACAAAATCAACGTTATGTGCCTAGCTACTTTTTTCAGCTAACAATGCATCTAAATACTAGTTTTATGCAAATATATATATATATATATATATATATATATATATATATATTTAGTGTTTATGTACGTTGGCACAAATATAGAGTGTTTATATATATTGCAGTTCTTGTAAAGATTACTAAGATAAGGAATTTTTTTTCACTACTACCATTATTAGTTTTATTTTTCAAAAACACAATGAAAACATATTTTCTAAAAATATAATAAAACTAAAAAAACTAAACTTTTACCATTCAAACCTAAACCTTGAATCCTAAACACTAAACTCCATCCCTTAAAAACTTTATCCTAAATATAAAATAGTCAATCTAAACCAATAAATTTTACACTTTTGAAAACTAATTTTTGTGTTTATGGTATTATTGGAAATACATGTTTTGTGGTATTATTAGTAAAATAAATAAAGAGTGGTATATTCGAAAAAAAAAACAAATAAAGTGTTGGATTTTGAGGAATTCTTCTTATATATCTAGAAATTTTGGGACATTTTTTTTGTGTGCATATAAAAAGGATAATTCATAAATACATTTTTACATCGGTAACATTTTTTGTGTGGTGCATATATAATATTTACTGAAGAGTTTTTCTATTCACTTTGAAATTTATAGATCTAGGTTTGAATTTTTAAGTGAATGCAATCCACGTTCGGGATGTAATAACCAAACTAATTAAACGACCGTTACGTACAGCTTCAACTAGTTTATTAGCCGTAACTTCAAATCTCGTATTTACCCTCTCCACGATAACGAGAAGCCATTGAAGGTAAAGGTCATAAACGTAATTTCATATAAACGACAATTATGGGCCCTCACAGGTCACAGTTTTATTGCCCACACACAAAAAATAAAAAAAGTTGATTGCGAAATTTAAAATCGCAAAAAAGACTCAAAGGGGTAGTTTCGTCATTAATTTGAATTTTCCCTTTCTCCTTCTTCACTGCCAGCTCTGCTATAGAGCTTCTTCTTCTCTTCTTCTTCACGTACGCTTCAGAGATCGACCCGAGTAGAGATAATAAAAAAAAAATGTCAGGATTCGTCGGGATTTTGGTATCGGATCCATGGTTACAGAACCAATTCACACAAGTGGAGCTTCGGAGTTTGAAATCTCACGTACGTACGTCTGATCCATAATACTTTTCTCATTTGATTTTTTTCCGATCTGATTCTTTCAATTCTACATAGTTCACGAGCATGAGGAGAGAGAGCGGTAAGCTAACGGTATCAGACCTCGCGTCAAGGATGGGGAAATCAAAAGTAGTCGGAGATCAGAACCTAAGCGACGAAGAGAGAGCGACTCTGATCCAAAGCTTTCATCCCAATTTAAACGATGAAGTCGATTTCGAGTTTTACCTAAGAGTTCAGTATCGTCTATTTCTGATTCTCTAAAACTCTACAGATCTTTTTGTGTTTTCTTCTGGTGATTTTAAAATTTTGCTATTTTTTTTTTTTTTTTTTTTTTTT
>NC_025702.1:7990997-8002309 GCF_000633955.1 Camelina sativa | reverse complement strand
GCGCATGTGAACGCTATAATCGGAAGCGGTGTGAAGAACTCGTCTGCGTTTCTTAAAGCAGCTACAACGACTTTGTTGCATACGATTAGTGATTCTGAGAAGTCTTCTTATGTTGCTCATATCAATAATTATCTCTCTGGTGATGAGTTTTTAAACAAGTACCTTCCCATTAACCCGTCTTCGAATGATCTATTTGAAGTTGCAAAAGATGGTGTTTTGCTTTGGTGAGTTTAGTTTCTTCCCTAGCTCAGATTCTATGTTTCTTTGAATGTTTTACTTTTGATGATGATAAAGATTTTGGGGTTTTGTTTTCTGATTGTGATGTAGTAAACTTATTAATGTGGCGGTACCTGGAACAATCGATGAACGAGCGATTAATACTAAGAGTATGCTTAATCCATGGGAGAGAAACGAGAATCATACGCTTTGTTTAAACTCTGCAAAGGCTATTGGGTGTACTGTGGTTAATATAGGAACTCAAGATATCATTGAAGGAAGGGTATGTGGAATCTGTGATTCTAACTCTAGTCTATCATCAGTTTCTTCACTATCTTGAGATTTTGTTGATGGTTATGACTAACACTTGTCTGTTTCTCTTATTTCAGCGTCATCTTGTGCTTGGAGTGATTTCTCAAATCATTAAGGTGAGGCTCTATTGCTGCTACTGCTTTTTGCTGTTTTTGCTATGACGAATGTGTTATTAATCTTGAATTCTTTATTGTGTGAATGTTCTGTCTAGATACAATTGCTCGCAGACCTTAACTTGAAGAAAACCCCCCAGCTGGTGGAGTTGGTCGGTGATAGCAAGGTAAATACTAGTCACTCATTGTCTTGATACCCGTTGTTTAAAACAAACACTAAAGGATGAAACTTTTTTGAATAAGATTTGACTTTGTTCCAACTTTTGGGATCAACAGGATGTGGAAGAGCTGATGAGTTTACCACCTGAGAAGATCTTATTGAGATGGATGAATTTTCAGTTAAGAAAAACTGAATACAAGAAAACTGTCACAAACTTCTCCTCGGATGTAAAGGTATTCAAAGTCTCTAATATCAAGTTATGAGTTGTACAACTAGTTCGCTTAACTAAGTATTTCTAGTAAATGGTCCATAGACTCTTCTATATGGCTTATGATATGGTTTGCTGCAGGATGCGGAAGCTTACACTAATCTATTAAATGTCCTGGCACCAGAGCACAAGAATGCATCACATTTTGCAGTTAAAAGCTCATTTGAGAGAGCAAAGCTTGTTCTCGAACACGCAGACAGAATGGGATGCAGGAGATACTTGACAGCGAAGGATATTGTTGAGGGTTCCCCAAATCTTAATCTTGCTTTTGTGGCACATATATTCCAGCACAGGTGAAAGATACACTTAAAAAATCAAAAACAGTTCATGTCAAAAGAAAACATTTTTAGTGTTGGTCTAACAGATTAGAACTGTGTCTTTATTTCCCCACAGGAACGGCCTTTCAACACAAACGAAACAGATATCTTTTCTGGAAAATCTAGCTGATGACATCCAAATTTCAAGAGAAGAAAAAGCATTCCGTTTTTGGATTAACAGCTTTGATAGTTTGCTATACATAAACAACGTGTTTGAGGATCTTAGAGATGGGTTAGTATTTCAGCATTGAGTATAAGAACTGGTTAATAGAAATGTGGAATGTGTATTTAACACTGAGTTACGTGTTTGTCAACAGGTGGATTCTATTGCAGACACTAGACAAGGTGTCTCCAGGCATTGTTAATTGGAAAGTAGCTAGCAAACCACCCATTAAATTGCCATTCAAGAAAGTAGAAAACTGTAATCAGGTTGTGAAACTAGGGAAGCAGCTCAAGTTCTCTCTGGTTAACATTGCCGGAAATGACATTGTTCAAGGAAACAAGAAGCTCATACTAGGTAAGTTTTCCAGTTCAATGATTATGTGTTTTTATGAACCAACTTAAAATAATAATGACGGCTTGTTCAACCCCGTGCAGCATACTTATGGCAATTGATGAGATACAACATCCTGCAACTTCTTAAGAACTTGAGATTCCATTCCAATGGCAAAGAAATAGCAGACGTTGATATATTGGAATGGGCAAATGCTAAAGTGAGAAACAATGGATGCAAAACACGTATGTACAGCTTCAGGGTAAGTTCTCTCCTGCTTAATTTGTGGCCCTTTGGCCCCTTTCAATAATATTTGCTTTAAGAAATTGTAAAACTGCATTGAACTACTTTATAAATAACAAATGTTTAGTATTAATCCTTTTGCCTAGTCGGTTTGTCTATCGAACCAGAATGTGTGAGTAACGATATGATGTCTGAATTTGACAGGAAAAGAGCTTATCCGATGGGATATTTTTCTTGGAGCTGCTGAGTTCGGTGCAGCCAAGATCCGTAAACTGGAGTCTTGTTACAAACGGAGTAACGNATTGAAGGAAGGGTATGTGGAATCTGTGATTCTAACTCTAGTCTATCATCAGTTTCTTCACTATCTTGAGATTTTGTTGATGGTTATGACTAACACTTGTCTGTTTCTCTTATTTCAGCGTCATCTTGTGCTTGGAGTGATTTCTCAAATCATTAAGGTGAGGCTCTATTGCTGCTACTGCTTTTTGCTGTTTTTGCTATGACGAATGTGTTATTAATCTTGAATTCTTTATTGTGTGAATGTTCTGTCTAGATACAATTGCTCGCAGACCTTAACTTGAAGAAAACCCCCCAGCTGGTGGAGTTGGTCGGTGATAGCAAGGTAAATACTAGTCACTCATTGTCTTGATACCCGTTGTTTAAAACAAACACTAAAGGATGAAACTTTTTTGAATAAGATTTGACTTTGTTCCAACTTTTGGGATCAACAGGATGTGGAAGAGCTGATGAGTTTACCACCTGAGAAGATCTTATTGAGATGGATGAATTTTCAGTTAAGAAAAACTGAATACAAGAAAACTGTCACAAACTTCTCCTCGGATGTAAAGGTATTCAAAGTCTCTAATATCAAGTTATGAGTTGTACAACTAGTTCGCTTAACTAAGTATTTCTAGTAAATGGTCCATAGACTCTTCTATATGGCTTATGATATGGTTTGCTGCAGGATGCGGAAGCTTACACTAATCTATTAAATGTCCTGGCACCAGAGCACAAGAATGCATCACATTTTGCAGTTAAAAGCTCATTTGAGAGAGCAAAGCTTGTTCTCGAACACGCAGACAGAATGGGATGCAGGAGATACTTGACAGCGAAGGATATTGTTGAGGGTTCCCCAAATCTTAATCTTGCTTTTGTGGCACATATATTCCAGCACAGGTGAAAGATACACTTAAAAAATCAAAAACAGTTCATGTCAAAAGAAAACATTTTTAGTGTTGGTCTAACAGATTAGAACTGTGTCTTTATTTCCCCACAGGAACGGCCTTTCAACACAAACGAAACAGATATCTTTTCTGGAAAATCTAGCTGATGACATCCAAATTTCAAGAGAAGAAAAAGCATTCCGTTTTTGGATTAACAGCTTTGATAGTTTGCTATACATAAACAACGTGTTTGAGGATCTTAGAGATGGGTTAGTATTTCAGCATTGAGTATAAGAACTGGTTAATAGAAATGTGGAATGTGTATTTAACACTGAGTTACGTGTTTGTCAACAGGTGGATTCTATTGCAGACACTAGACAAGGTGTCTCCAGGCATTGTTAATTGGAAAGTAGCTAGCAAACCACCCATTAAATTGCCATTCAAGAAAGTAGAAAACTGTAATCAGGTTGTGAAACTAGGGAAGCAGCTCAAGTTCTCTCTGGTTAACATTGCCGGAAATGACATTGTTCAAGGAAACAAGAAGCTCATACTAGGTAAGTTTTCCAGTTCAATGATTATGTGTTTTTATGAACCAACTTAAAATAATAATGACGGCTTGTTCAACCCCGTGCAGCATACTTATGGCAATTGATGAGATACAACATCCTGCAACTTCTTAAGAACTTGAGATTCCATTCCAATGGCAAAGAAATAGCAGACGTTGATATATTGGAATGGGCAAATGCTAAAGTGAGAAACAATGGATGCAAAACACGTATGTACAGCTTCAGGGTAAGTTCTCTCCTGCTTAATTTGTGGCCCTTTGGCCCCTTTCAATAATATTTGCTTTAAGAAATTGTAAAACTGCATTGAACTACTTTATAAATAACAAATGTTTAGTATTAATCCTTTTGCCTAGTCGGTTTGTCTATCGAACCAGAATGTGTGAGTAACGATATGATGTCTG
This sequence comes from Camelina sativa, assembly GCF_000633955.1. NCBI lineage: Eukaryota > Viridiplantae > Streptophyta > Magnoliopsida > Brassicales > Brassicaceae > Camelina > Camelina sativa. Next base: position 7,998,057 of record NC_025702.1, on the reverse strand, counting down.
AATTTGACAGGAAAAGAGCTTATCCGATGGGATATTTTTCTTGGAGCTGCTGAGTTCGGTGCAGCCAAGATCCGTAAACTGGAGTCTTGTTACAAACGGAGTAACGGGTAAATGAACTGTTAAATACTATGTTTCTGTGTTTGTTTATGAGTGAACATTATAATTTAATAGGGACAACACTTACTAAACATACAGATGAAGAGAAAAAGATGAATGCAACTTACGTGATTAGCATAGCAAGGAAATTGGGTTGCTCTATTTTCTTACTCCCTGAAGACATAATTGAGGTACTTGGAAACCTAATCACTTAAAAATATCAATAGAACACTATAGTGAGACATTCGAATTTATATGTGTGTAATATTACGAACAGGTGAATCAGAAGATGATGCTCACGTTGACGGCGAGTATAATGCATTGGACTCTCAAACAACCTCTTCATCTTAATAAGCCTACCGGATCTCCGGACAACCACTGTGGAAGTCTACTCGACGATTCTACTTCAGATTCCTCCATAGAATAAATATATGGTTTACGGTGAAATTATATATTCTTAAGAATTTTAATATGTGATGTTATTAATTATTTCCGCTCATTCGTATTTTTTATTTTTTTTGGGTGTAAAAACAATATTAAAAATTGAAATGTCATCGGCGAATATTGACATACATCCAATCCAACTACGAAATAAATAATACTTTGATCAATAGTGCAAAGAAACTCAAAGCCAAAATTGTTGTTCCCAACAAATGATACTTTTGTTCAATACAATTTATTTAAACTCGTTCTCGTCTGTTTACACCATTCAAAAGCACAATGATAAAAAGCATTTTTGTGTTCGTAGTTGCAATTTTCTCGTCAGGTAGGAATTGGAATGACGTTTCGAACGAGGAGCTTCTGCTACGGTCGCCACAAGCATTTTTTTCTAACACTCACACAACTCACTTTATACTTTTCATCGAAAAAAACTAAACTTTATACTTTATTAGACCATGTGCATCGGTGTAGTTTTGGATCGTCCCTCGTTATTTTTTCGTTTTAAAATAAATAAAAAAAGCCCAATTCAGAAGAAACGTCTCTTTATTTGGGACGTTTTTCGTCCGTCTACTTGGACGCGTGGTATGTTCTGATTGATTGAAGATTTTTATAGGGTTAAAACAAAAGAATTTCTCGAGACAAATTTCTAGAGAGAAGACGGCGACGGTTCTGTGTCGATCTTCTCTCCCGGTGACGATTCGATCTGATCTTCTCTCCCGGCAACGAATTCCTGTAGCTGGTTCCGCGCGACGATCCGATTGGTTCCGGTTCGAGAATCTCGTCTCTTGCGTGGTGCCGTGCTGGTTCTATGGGCTGCCTTCTGGTCGTTTGTTTTCTTCTAGCATCGATGGCTCCATTTCTGAATGGGATCTTTTCGATTTGAAGCAGAAGGTTTTAACATCTCTCAACGTCTCATACTTCAGGTTCTCTTCTTTACAATGTTTTTTTTTTGTCGTATTTAGATTTTTGTTTAAATGCAGATTGTGTTGGAGTCAATTGGAATCTCAATCTGGCAAATGGCGTTGGCTCCGGTTAATCTACCCTCAGTTGATGTAGAAGGTAAAGCTAAAGAGATTGAGAATGGATNAACAGGATGTGGAAGAGCTGATGAGTTTACCACCTGAGAAGATCTTATTGAGATGGATGAATTTTCAGTTAAGAAAAACTGAATACAAGAAAACTGTCACAAACTTCTCCTCGGATGTAAAGGTATTCAAAGTCTCTAATATCAAGTTATGAGTTGTACAACTAGTTCGCTTAACTAAGTATTTCTAGTAAATGGTCCATAGACTCTTCTATATGGCTTATGATATGGTTTGCTGCAGGATGCGGAAGCTTACACTAATCTATTAAATGTCCTGGCACCAGAGCACAAGAATGCATCACATTTTGCAGTTAAAAGCTCATTTGAGAGAGCAAAGCTTGTTCTCGAACACGCAGACAGAATGGGATGCAGGAGATACTTGACAGCGAAGGATATTGTTGAGGGTTCCCCAAATCTTAATCTTGCTTTTGTGGCACATATATTCCAGCACAGGTGAAAGATACACTTAAAAAATCAAAAACAGTTCATGTCAAAAGAAAACATTTTTAGTGTTGGTCTAACAGATTAGAACTGTGTCTTTATTTCCCCACAGGAACGGCCTTTCAACACAAACGAAACAGATATCTTTTCTGGAAAATCTAGCTGATGACATCCAAATTTCAAGAGAAGAAAAAGCATTCCGTTTTTGGATTAACAGCTTTGATAGTTTGCTATACATAAACAACGTGTTTGAGGATCTTAGAGATGGGTTAGTATTTCAGCATTGAGTATAAGAACTGGTTAATAGAAATGTGGAATGTGTATTTAACACTGAGTTACGTGTTTGTCAACAGGTGGATTCTATTGCAGACACTAGACAAGGTGTCTCCAGGCATTGTTAATTGGAAAGTAGCTAGCAAACCACCCATTAAATTGCCATTCAAGAAAGTAGAAAACTGTAATCAGGTTGTGAAACTAGGGAAGCAGCTCAAGTTCTCTCTGGTTAACATTGCCGGAAATGACATTGTTCAAGGAAACAAGAAGCTCATACTAGGTAAGTTTTCCAGTTCAATGATTATGTGTTTTTATGAACCAACTTAAAATAATAATGACGGCTTGTTCAACCCCGTGCAGCATACTTATGGCAATTGATGAGATACAACATCCTGCAACTTCTTAAGAACTTGAGATTCCATTCCAATGGCAAAGAAATAGCAGACGTTGATATATTGGAATGGGCAAATGCTAAAGTGAGAAACAATGGATGCAAAACACGTATGTACAGCTTCAGGGTAAGTTCTCTCCTGCTTAATTTGTGGCCCTTTGGCCCCTTTCAATAATATTTGCTTTAAGAAATTGTAAAACTGCATTGAACTACTTTATAAATAACAAATGTTTAGTATTAATCCTTTTGCCTAGTCGGTTTGTCTATCGAACCAGAATGTGTGAGTAACGATATGATGTCTGAATTTGACAGGAAAAGAGCTTATCCGATGGGATATTTTTCTTGGAGCTGCTGAGTTCGGTGCAGCCAAGATCCGTAAACTGGAGTCTTGTTACAAACGGAGTAACGGGTAAATGAACTGTTAAATACTATGTTTCTGTGTTTGTTTATGAGTGAACATTATAATTTAATAGGGACAACACTTACTAAACATACAGATGAAGAGAAAAAGATGAATGCAACTTACGTGATTAGCATAGCAAGGAAATTGGGTTGCTCTATTTTCTTACTCCCTGAAGACATAATTGAGGTACTTGGAAACCTAATCACTTAAAAATATCAATAGAACACTATAGTGAGACATTCGAATTTATATGTGTGTAATATTACGAACAGGTGAATCAGAAGATGATGCTCACGTTGACGGCGAGTATAATGCATTGGACTCTCAAACAACCTCTTCATCTTAATAAGCCTACCGGATCTCCGGACAACCACTGTGGAAGTCTACTCGACGATTCTACTTCAGATTCCTCCATAGAATAAATATATGGTTTACGGTGAAATTATATATTCTTAAGAATTTTAATATGTGATGTTATTAATTATTTCCGCTCATTCGTATTTTTTATTTTTTTTGGGTGTAAAAACAATATTAAAAATTGAAATGTCATCGGCGAATATTGACATACATCCAATCCAACTACGAAATAAATAATACTTTGATCAATAGTGCAAAGAAACTCAAAGCCAAAATTGTTGTTCCCAACAAATGATACTTTTGTTCAATACAATTTATTTAAACTCGTTCTCGTCTGTTTACACCATTCAAAAGCACAATGATAAAAAGCATTTTTGTGTTCGTAGTTGCAATTTTCTCGTCAGGTAGGAATTGGAATGACGTTTCGAACGAGGAGCTTCTGCTACGGTCGCCACAAGCATTTTTTTCTAACACTCACACAACTCACTTTATACTTTTCATCGAAAAAAACTAAACTTTATACTTTATTAGACCATGTGCATCGGTGTAGTTTTGGATCGTCCCTCGTTATTTTTTCGTTTTAAAATAAATAAAAAAAGCCCAATTCAGAAGAAACGTCTCTTTATTTGGGACGTTTTTCGTCCGTCTACTTGGACGCGTGGTATGTTCTGATTGATTGAAGATTTTTATAGGGTTAAAACAAAAGAATTTCTCGAGACAAATTTCTAGAGAGAAGACGGCGACGGTTCTGTGTCGATCTTCTCTCCCGGTGACGATTCGATCTGATCTTCTCTCCCGGCAACGAATTCCTGTAGCTGGTTCCGCGCGACGATCCGATTGGTTCCGGTTCGAGAATCTCGTCTCTTGCGTGGTGCCGTGCTGGTTCTATGGGCTGCCTTCTGGTCGTTTGTTTTCTTCTAGCATCGATGGCTCCATTTCTGAATGGGATCTTTTCGATTTGAAGCAGAAGGTTTTAACATCTCTCAACGTCTCATACTTCAGGTTCTCTTCTTTACAATGTTTTTTTTTTGTCGTATTTAGATTTTTGTTTAAATGCAGATTGTGTTGGAGTCAATTGGAATCTCAATCTGGCAAATGGCGTTGGCTCCGGTTAATCTACCCTCAGTTGATGTAGAAGGTAAAGCTAAAGAGATTGAGAATGGATACTCGAGTGAGAAATCAAATGATGAGGAAGAGAGTGGTGGAAGTGAAGAAGATGATGATTCTGACTCTGATGAGTTTCATGAGCTAGTATCAGAGGATACATATAGGCTCCTTGCTGCTTCTTTCTTTGAGGTACATAGGATGATGATGTTTGACTTTTAACATTGTTTGCTGCACAAAGGTGATGTCAATACCCTTGCAGCATGGTATTCATTCAATTGGTTTGTTACCTTGATACAGTCATATAAGGCAAATATATCAGATTTTGGATTGGCGAAATTAGGTCCTTCCGCGAGTCAATCTCACATCACAACACGGGTTATGGGTACACAAGGTTACGCAGCTCCAGAGTATGTTGCTACAGGTACTACAACGTCTCGTCTTCTTCTTGGTCCTTTTGGTTTTCATCACAACACGGGTTATGTGAACATGTTGGTTGCTTCTAACAGGTCATTTGTATGTAAAGAGCGATGTTTACGGGTTTGGCGTTGTCTTGGTTGAGATCTTAACTAGTTTACATGCACTTGATGGGATCACACTTGTGTTCAAAGCTAGAATCTTTGTCATCAAAGATTAAGCAAGCTTCCGTTTATGGAAGATGGCGGGAAGTGCTCACTGGGTATTCAGAGATACAGAGAGCTGGAGATCCCTTTAACGATCCTTTCGTTTTCCCCATAGTTTTCAAAGCTTGTGCTAAGCTCTCGTGGTTGTTTCAAGGTAAGCGTATCCAAGGGAGTTTGTTGAAGAGAGGGTTTGAGTCTTTTGTTTCTGTGGGGAACTCGATTGCTGACTTTTACATGAAATGTGGAGACTTGAGCTCTGCGATACGAGAGTTTGATTGTATGACTTGGAGAGATTCTGTTTCTTGGTTTGGTAGATGTGTTTGTGTGCAATTCACTTATTGATATGTATGCCAAAGGATATGATGTTGATTCAGCATTTAGAGTATTTGATGAGACCACTTGTAGAAACATACACCAATGCTCATACTAAAAATAAGAACCTTTCAAAATAATACTATTAAATTTGGGAGACCAAAAATATGGGGACACCAATGCCCATGCTCTTATTGAGCAGATCATGCTACTTTCTTAAATATGACTAACGTTGAGGGTGAAGAATGTTGACTCTTAAAGTCTTAACTCTTANTTTATACTTTATTAGACCATGTGCATCGGTGTAGTTTTGGATCGTCCCTCGTTATTTTTTCGTTTTAAAATAAATAAAAAAAGCCCAATTCAGAAGAAACGTCTCTTTATTTGGGACGTTTTTCGTCCGTCTACTTGGACGCGTGGTATGTTCTGATTGATTGAAGATTTTTATAGGGTTAAAACAAAAGAATTTCTCGAGACAAATTTCTAGAGAGAAGACGGCGACGGTTCTGTGTCGATCTTCTCTCCCGGTGACGATTCGATCTGATCTTCTCTCCCGGCAACGAATTCCTGTAGCTGGTTCCGCGCGACGATCCGATTGGTTCCGGTTCGAGAATCTCGTCTCTTGCGTGGTGCCGTGCTGGTTCTATGGGCTGCCTTCTGGTCGTTTGTTTTCTTCTAGCATCGATGGCTCCATTTCTGAATGGGATCTTTTCGATTTGAAGCAGAAGGTTTTAACATCTCTCAACGTCTCATACTTCAGGTTCTCTTCTTTACAATGTTTTTTTTTTGTCGTATTTAGATTTTTGTTTAAATGCAGATTGTGTTGGAGTCAATTGGAATCTCAATCTGGCAAATGGCGTTGGCTCCGGTTAATCTACCCTCAGTTGATGTAGAAGGTAAAGCTAAAGAGATTGAGAATGGATACTCGAGTGAGAAATCAAATGATGAGGAAGAGAGTGGTGGAAGTGAAGAAGATGATGATTCTGACTCTGATGAGTTTCATGAGCTAGTATCAGAGGATACATATAGGCTCCTTGCTGCTTCTTTCTTTGAGGTACATAGGATGATGATGTTTGACTTTTAACATTGTTTGCTGCACAAAGGTGATGTCAATACCCTTGCAGCATGGTATTCATTCAATTGGTTTGTTACCTTGATACAGTCATATAAGGCAAATATATCAGATTTTGGATTGGCGAAATTAGGTCCTTCCGCGAGTCAATCTCACATCACAACACGGGTTATGGGTACACAAGGTTACGCAGCTCCAGAGTATGTTGCTACAGGTACTACAACGTCTCGTCTTCTTCTTGGTCCTTTTGGTTTTCATCACAACACGGGTTATGTGAACATGTTGGTTGCTTCTAACAGGTCATTTGTATGTAAAGAGCGATGTTTACGGGTTTGGCGTTGTCTTGGTTGAGATCTTAACTAGTTTACATGCACTTGATGGGATCACACTTGTGTTCAAAGCTAGAATCTTTGTCATCAAAGATTAAGCAAGCTTCCGTTTATGGAAGATGGCGGGAAGTGCT